>NW_015399285.1:0-6652 GCF_001527695.2 Protobothrops mucrosquamatus
ACTGTGAGATATTAAGAATGAATAGCTTCTTAATTTTCCTGTGAATGGCCTTTCTTAATTTGCTCTGGTATCAGGTTTCTGGTCTCCTGGAGAAGAGAGAAGTCTTTAATTACTAATTTCCTCTCGCTATTTTCCAAAAGGCAAAGTAGTTGATATAAAACAATGGACTGCTTATTTGCTGGAAGCCATCATTCCTAAAATGGAAGTCATTTCATAGACTGTTTCCCAGAGTGTAAATTCCTCTGCATTTGTTCTACTTTTTCATTCGAGGGAAGAGATAGAAATTAGCTCAGTTAAGGAAAAAATTGTGATGAAAGTCTGATGGGTGGAATGTTTTGTTCCTGGAGTTACAGGTAGTCCTTGATTTAAAACAGTTCATTTAGAGACCCTTCAAAGTTACAACAACATTGAAAAAAAGTGACTTACGATCATTTTTCACAATGTTGCAGCATTTCCATAGTCACGTGATCAAAATTAGGACGCTTGGCATCTGATGATGTTTATAATGGTTGCAGTGTGCCAGGGTCACATGATCAACTTTTGCGACCTTCTGACAAGCAAAATCAATGGGGAAATCAGATTCGCTTAACAACTGTGTTACTAACTTAACAATTCAGTGATTTGTTTAATAACTGTGGCAAAAAAAGGTGGTAAAATGGGGTCAAACTCATGTAACAAATGATTTGCTTTGCAACGTAAATTTTGGTCTGAACTGTGGTCGTAAATTGAGGGCTACTCGTATTGGATTTGGCCTCATGGTCCACGAAATGTAGCACAAACATGTCCCAGTAATTATTTTTTTATGCCATGATGAAGTCATAAAGTTTATCTTCATCTCACTCAAGAGTTGAAGCAGTTTTATATTGTCTTTCGCTGCTTCAGTTTTAAAGTACAGGTAGTCCTTGACCTATGACCACAATTGGACCAGAATCTCCACTGCTAAGCAAAATGGTTTGTTAAGCAAATCGTGCCTGATTTTACAACCTTTTTTTATCCACTAATAAGTGAATTACGTAGCTATTAAGCAAATCTGGCTTTTCCCATTGACTTTGCTTGTCACAAGCAGGCTGGGAAGATCGGAAATGGAGATCACATGACCCCAGGATGCTGCAACCATTATAAATACATGGTAATTGCCAAGGGCCCAAATTTTGATCACATGACTGTGGCGATGATTTAATGAATGTAAGTGTGAGGAACGGTCATAAGTCAGTGCCACTGTAACTTCAAACAATTGTTAAATACGTAAATGGTTGCAAGTTGAGGAATACCTATGATGTTTTTACCCAATACAGTGCTGACTCTGGTTATGATCTAGCATGCTTCACTGATGATGTACTTCCTGATTTGATCAAAGGTAGGTTTTGCCAAAATCTAATTCATTTTTAGCTGCTGCAGGAACACATCTTCCCCTCCAGTTGTTGGAATAGCCATCATTAATAATAGAATAACAGAGTTGGAAGGGACTTGGGAGGTCTTCTAGTCCAAATCCCTGCTTAAGCAGGAAACCCTATACCATTTCAGACAAATGGTTGTCCAATCTCTTCCTAAACATTTCTAGTGATGGAGCACTCACAACTTCTGGAGGCAAGTCGTTCCACTGATTAATTATTCTATCAGGAAATTTCTTCTTAGTTCTAGGTTGCTTCTCTCCTTGATTAGTTTCCATCCGTTGCTTCTTGTCCTGCCTTCGGGCGCTTTGGAGAATAGCTTGACTCCCTCTTCTTTGTGGCAGCCCCTGAGATATTGGAACACTGCTATCATGTCCCCCCTTGTCCTTCTCTTCATTAAACTAGACATACCCAATTCCAGCAGCCGTTCCTTATATGCTTTAGCCTTCAGACCCCTAATCATCTTGGTTGCTCTTCTCTGTACTCTTTCTAGAGTCTCAACATCTTTTTTACATCGCAGTGACCAAAGTTGGATGCAGTATTCCAAGTGTGGCCTTACCAAGGCATTGTAAAGTGGTATTAACACTTCATGTGATCTTGATTCTATCCTTCTGTTAATGCAGCCTATTAATGTAGCCTCGGACTGCCTGGAACATGGTGATTGGGCAGTCAACTAAGCACTCATTCTTAATGCTTTCTCTGTTCCACCTGATATTTGGATGAACATATTTGGGTGGTTGTTTTCGTATAAGTAGGCAGCACTTCCTCAGAAAGGAAATGAAGCTATGGAAACCCATCAATTGCTATCCAGAATGTCCCACATTGAAACAATAAACCAGGATCTTTATTGTGGTGGAATTGCGTTGCGCTTGAGAAATTTTTGGAGAATATTTCCTTCCTTGGAAAAACTTGGAAAATTTGTCCACTTAATTTTTTTCTCATGGAGAACTTTGACTACTTATAGCCCACTCGGGTGCAAACACAACATATTTCACTCAAGCAGAGAGGAGGTATGAAACATCAAATTAAATGGGGGAAATCATAGTTTTCAAACTTGGAATAGAAATAGAGCTGGAAGGGACCTTGGAGATCTTCTAGTCCAGCCCCCTGCTCAAGCAGGAGAACCTATACTGTTTCAGACAAGTGACTGTCTAATCTCTTCTTAAAAACCTTCAGTGATGGAGTGCCCACAATTTCTGAAGGCAAGCTGTTCCATTGGTTAATTGTCCTCACTGTTAGGAAGTTTCTCCTTAATTCCAGGTTGTTTCTCTATTTGATCAGTTTCCAACCATTGTTTCTTGTCTTGCCCTCTGGTGCTTTGGAGAATAGTTTGACCCCCTCTTCTTTGTGGCAGCCCCTCAAGTACTGGAATACTGCTATCATATTGCCCCTGTTTCTTCTTTTCTTTAGACTAGCCTAAGTCCTGCAACTTAATGACTCCCCAAGAAAGAGACTGCATCACCCAACTCATGTTTTCCTGGTTTGGTCACATAGATAGTGTAAGTTGTTGAGGTTTTTTTTTTGTCTCTCATGTCATCTACAACTGATCAGACAGGTTTTGGGGAGAGAAAAACCAATGCTAAACCAACTGAGCAAAGCATTTTAATATATATGTGCCATCCTGAGAAGAAGAGATTTCTATCTCCAACTTGATAAGGTAGAACAGGCTGCTCCATCAGCTTTCCAAGATAGATATTCCACTATCACTTCTGACTTAGAATAGTGACTAAATTTTGACCCAAATGCACAAGCTTCAAAGCCCACAGATTACACTATGAGAGAAGGACCAGTCCCTTTCTCAAGCTTTCCTTTTCTCTTCTTAAGAACCAGGTATATAGTAGGTGCGGAGCCAGCAGGCAAATGTATTTCCCACACTAGATAAAAAGATAAAACAAAACTTGGTTTCCTCTGTGTATTAAAGAATCCAGCAGAAGTTGGAAGTGGTGAGCTGCTCTTTAAAACAAAATAACAAAAGGCTTAAATACCAAACCTCATCAGACTTAGCTACTTAAATTTATGAGGAATCTTAATCTTTGAAGATACTTATAAATATGTATAATCCCCTGGCATTTCACAAAAGAGTCTGACCGGTATTCTCTGTGGCCTAAACAAGTTCACCCAACACAGAATTTAGGGAGTAACTTTCAAGAAGTTATCTAATAGCTTGGATCACTTGATCAAGGTGCCTGCCTGCCTGCCTGCCTGTCTATCTATCCCAACCATCTCTTCAAATAATTTTCTTTGAACAGCGTGATGGTGTAGTGGAAGTACCACTTGGAAGGTTGAGCATTCAATCCTAGGTAGCGGCAGATGTTTCTCTCTCAGGGCACAAAGAAAACCTATCTGCTGTGAACTCTGGATAGGCCTCAGGAAGGGCATCCAGCTAGTAAATGCTCAGCTCCATCCAGTCGCCTTGACTCTACCCAGAATTAAGAGATTACAAGGTTGTAAAAAGGAAGATTTTTTATTTCTAATTCACCCATCTCCTCCAGGTGATCCCTAGCAGTCTGGTTTAACATAAGGCTGAATACACTTTAAATGTGGTTTTCTTGGTGCATTAAGCCAAGGTGTATTTTACCCCATTACTACCCAGTTCCCTTTAGTGCTGGTTCCATGTAACAAATGTCTTCATTCTCCAACTTGGTTTATTTAGCAAGATAACCTCTGATTAACAAGAAAGTGCCTTGTGAGGCAGTCAACGGCCATAACAATGGGACAAAAGTCTGCATGAGTCTGCTTCCTTCCTTGGGTTTAGTAATCTTAACCTATCTTTGATTATGATTCTCCAACATCTGTAAGGTCACATCTTGCCAACATAAACAGCCTGAGCATCAGAGTCTGGTTGTAGACAGCTTAGCACTTGCAGGCATATTTCTTGAAAAAGGCAAAGTATTTTAAAAGCCAGTGAGGACAGATTTATGAGCCCACGCGTGAAGCAAACAAACTTGCACCAGTTGCAGTGAATGAGGCTAATGGGTGTGATTTGATGGGAAGTCATTAAGAAACACTCATTGACAAAAAAAAATCCCCTTTGTTGATTCCCTCAGATGGGGGGGGGGAGCAGCAGAAAGTTCAGAGCAAACTACAGCAGTCATGGAATTTAATAAAGCCACTTTGCGTCTGGTAGTCATTTGAGCAAATCAGATGGATCTTTTGATTTTCTATCTCCTAAGATCCTGGCGGGAAGCCAACTTGGGCCTTAGATTATTCTTGTTTTGTTAACGTTCTTGTAATTCTACAATAATAATAATAATAATAATAATAATGATGATGATGATGATGATGATGATGATGATGATGATGATGATGATGATGATGATGATGATGATGATGATGATGATGTTGGAAGGGACCTTGGAGGTCATTGAGTCCAACCCCCTGCTCAGGCAGGAAACCCTATACCATTTCGGACAGTGTTGGAGCATTCACCACTTCTGGAGGCAGGTTGTTCCATTGGTTAATTGTTCTAACTGTCAGGAAGTTTCTCCTTAGTTTTAGGTTGCTTCGCTCCTTGATTAGTTTCCATCCTTTGCTTCTTGTCCTGCCTTCAGGTGCTTTGGAGAATAGCTTGACTCCCTCTTCTTTGTGGCAGCCCCTGAGATATTAGAACACTGCTATCATGTCTCCCCTCGTCCTTCTCTTCATTAAATGAGACATACCAGTCAGCAGACTCACTCTGAAGTACTTGCAGTTTTAAGCCTGACATAAACTTTCCATAATTTTGAGTCAATAACCTGGATAGTCCAGAGCTGGTCCCAATACTAGACAAAACTGGAGAGGCTGAAGGCAGAACATGGTTTAGTGCTGCTAAAGCCAGTTTCCCCCCAAGGGCTTTCCAAATGTGTTGGCTTTCAATACCCAGAATTCCCAATTTGCATTGTTTCAGGAATTCTGGGAACTGAAATCCATCCTATCTGCAGGAAATTGCTGGGGAAGGCTGCCCTAACTTGACTTTCCATCCTATCTAATAATAAATGAAACATTATTAGGTGTAGGATGGAAACCTCCATCTTGTTCTTTGGGAAGGAAGAGGTGAACATGAAGCATCATGGAATGAGAGTAGATGATGCCAGGGTTAGATAGAAAACTCCTTACCTGTTTCAAAACCTCATAACGGCCTCACATTTGTTCACCAATGGCATGGGGGACCCCTCTTGTCATTTTCTCTCTTTGGTTCTTATGTTAGCAATATGCCTGCCTTTGGAACACCATCCTACCTGAGATCCATCAACCTCACCTCTCATTTACCCTGTTTAAGCAAGTCCTCAAAATCTGTCTCTGTCTCCAGACCTTGGATTAGAAGGGCGGTGGGGAGGGGGGAATACCCTTGTGGGAGGTTCCAATTCCTTAAGAGATTGTGGACTTCTTTGGGGTTATATATTCAGTGTGTCTTTATGGTACTTACTGTTGTATCCTATCAACTGCCCAGAGTCATACAGGGGCAGCCTATTAGATAAGTAAATGAATGAATGAATGAATACCAGGTAACCATAAATTTTGTGTAATCAGGCAATCATTGTAAAGAAGTGAAGAGAAGAGAAGAGAAGAGAAGAGAAGAGAAGAGAGAAGATGACAGTGGAAGATCAGGTAAGTGTCTAATAGAATGGCATCAACACAGGCAAGATGGCAGGTGTGATCAATGTCACATGCACATTAAAAAGGAGTAGGATCAGTGGTGGGATTCAGCCGGTTCACACCACTTTGGCAGAACTGGTAGCTAATTTTTTGTTGCCCAGGCCCAAAATGGACTTCTGGAAGTGGCATCCACACAGAGAACCAGTTATTCACATATTTGAATCCCACCACTGAGTGGGATGTGTAGAATAAAGCTTTGTCTACCTTCTGCCAGTTTGGATCCTTTTTTCCTTTCATCCTAACATTCAGTATGTATATGTATATGTATATGTATATGTATATGTATATGTATATGTATATGTATATGTATATGTATATGTATATGTATATGTCTTAAGTGTTTTTTTATGATGCACCCGGTTGGCCCAAATATGGAAAGAAGAAATATTTTTGATGAGAGCTAAGGAGCTTGAAATAGCTATACCAACTACCCTTTAACTCTTTGTTAGAAATCCAAATTTAGTATATGTATATGTATATGTATATGTATATCTATATCTATATATATATATATATATATGTGCAGGGCTTTTTTTGTCATAGAACGCCCAGAACGGAGTTCCGGCACCTTTTTTGGATGGAACTTTGTAGGGTAGGCAAGGCGGATTGTATGACATGTGTGAGTT
>NW_015399286.1:0-3471 GCF_001527695.2 Protobothrops mucrosquamatus
GGAGGTCTTCTAGTCCAACCCCCTGCTCAAGCAGGAGACCCTAGACCATTTCAGACAGGGGCTGTCCAGTCTCTTCTTAAAACCTCCAGTGATGAGGGAGGGAGATAAGATGGATGGATGGATGGATGGATGGATGGAAGGAAGGAAGGAAGGAAGGAAGGAAGGAAGGAAGGAAGGAAGGAAGGAAGGAAGGAAGGAAGGAAGGAAAAAAAGAATAGCAGAATAACTGAATAACAGAATTGGAAAGGACCTTGGAGGTCTTCTAGTCCAACCTTGCTCAAGCAGGAGACCCTAGACCATTTCAGACAGGTGGCTGTCCAATCTCTTCTTAAAAACCTCCAGTGATGAAGCAGCCACAACTTCTAGTGGCAAGCTGTTCCACTGGTTAATAGTCTTCACTGTTAGGAAGTTTCTCCTTAGTTCCAGGTTGCTTCTCTCCTGGATTAGTTTCCATCCGTTGTTTCTTGTCCTGCCTTCCGGTGCTTTGGAGAATAACGTGACCCCCTCCTCTTCTTTGTGGTAGCCCCTCAAATACCGGAATCCTGCTATCACGTCACCCCTAGTCCTTTTTTTCTCTAGACTGGCCCTTCCCAAATCCCGCAGCCGTTCTTCGTATGTTTTAATTTCCAGGCCTTTAATCATCTTAGTTGCTTTCCTTCGCATTTTTTTCCCCCAAAGTCTCATATTGATCCTCCAAGAAAGCCGACAAAAACTGTGCAAAGTTATGGATTGGGCCCAAAGCCAACCTGATTTTTAGCAATTCCCCCTTGCTCCGTTCCACACTTTCTGCTTTTTTTGGAAAGACGTGGTTGAGGTTTAGCAGAGACAGAACCAAACAAGAAACAGATGAAGATGGATGGAAAAAAACTCAAAATATAAGCTTATGCTGCACATAAATTGCTTTTGCATGCAGTCTGGAAGGGAAGCCAAATTGCTTGGCCGGGAGCCTTACAAGCTGGAAACTCACAAGTTTTCCCTACTCAAATGTTACTCGCTCGAGCAGCGAGGAGTCTCGTTTGTTGGCGAGGTCACTTCTTACAAATTGGGAAATGGTCATTTCGGATTTTGGGGCGGAGACACAGAGATATATAAACTACGGGCTTTCTTTGGCTGCAACAGCAATTTTTAAAATTTCTTTTTATTCTGCTTTATTTTTACGGGTTCGGTTTCTACCGCCGTCTCACGCTTTCTAAAGTCTTCCCCGCCGGCTTTTCTCAACCTGAGACGCTCCTGGTGTCGTTGCGGACTCCCACGCCCATCGCTCTGAGCTGCACTTCCTACAGGCCGTCCTCGGTTTACAACAGTTCCCTTAGTGGCCGTTCAAAGTTACAACGGCAGTGGGGAAAAAAGCGACTTACGACTGCTTTGCACGGTTACAAACATTCCGTATCAAAATCCGCACACTTGGCAACTGACTCCTAGATATGACGGTCGCAGCGTCCCGGGGGAGTCACGTGATCCCCAAAGTCAAGTGGGGGGGAAGCCAGACTCACTTAACAACCGGGTTGCTGATTTAACAGCTGCAGCGATTCAGCTAACCGCCGTGGCCAGAAAGGACGAAAAATGGAGCAAAATTCAAAATTCTGCAGAAAGAAAGGGTCACTGTTTCCCCCAGAAATCCAATGGGCCAAAACTATAACTCCGGGCGCCAGCTTCTGCCTCTCGAAGGACGCCCCGGCTCGGGTGAGTTTGCGCCCTTCTTCCCCCATCCTGTCTCCGCACAAGCTCGGAGCACGGAAGGGAAACAGGGCAGAAACTCGGCCAGCCGAAGAAGCAGCCGGAGCCAAAACCTGGAGGATTTGCAAATGACCTCAGCCCTCAGAAATGAGGCTAGCTAAGGAGATTTTGCAAGGCTCAACATCTGCCCTCCAGATGACTCAGGACTGCAAAGGCCACGATTCCCAGCCGGGCTGTGCAGGCAGTAAAAATGCATCTCCCCCCCCTCTCTCTTTTCTCTTTCTCCCTCCACTCTCTCCCTTCTCCTCTCTCTTTTTTCTCTTTCTCTCTCTCTCTTTTCTTTCTCTTTTCTCTTTCTCTCTCCTTCTTTCCCCCCTCCTCTCTTTTCTTTCTCTTTCTCCCTCCTCTCTCCCGTCCTCTCTCTTTCTATTTCTCTCTTTTCTATTTCTCCTTCTCTTTCTCTTTTTCTTTCTCCCTCCTTCTCTTTTCTTTCTCTTTTCTCTTTCTCCTTCCTCTCTCTCCCCTCTTTTCTATTCCTCTTTTCTTTCTGCCTCCTTCTCTCTCCCCCTCTCTTCTCTCTTCTCTTTCTCCCTCTTCTCTCTCCCTTCTCTTTTTTTCTCCCTCCTTCTCTTTTCTTTCTCTTTTCTTTCTCCCTCCTTCTCTTTCCCTCTCCTCTTTTCTCTTTTCTTTCTCCCTCCTTCTCTCTCCCCTCTCTTCTCTTTTCTATTTCTCTTCTCTTTCTCCCTTTCTCTCTCTCCTATTTCTTTCTCCCTTCTTCTCTCTCCCCTCTTTTCTTTCTTTTCTTTCTCCCTCCTTCTCTCTTCTCTTTTTTCTTTCTTTTCTTTCTCTTTCTCCCTCCTTCTCTCTTTTTTCTTTTCTTTTCTCCCTTCTCTCTCCCCCTTTTTTTTCTCTTTTCTTTCTCCCTCCTTCTCCCTTCTCCCTCTCCTTTTTCTTTCTCTTTTCTTTCTCCCTCCTTCTCTCTCTCTTCTCTTTCTCTTTCCCCCTCCTTCTCTCTCTCCCCTCTCCTCTCTCTCTTTTCTTTCTCTTTCTCCCTCCTTCTCTCTTCTCTCTTTCTCCCTCCTTCTCTCTCTTTTCTCTTCTCTCTTTCTCCCTCCTCGCTCTCTCTCTTTTTCTCTCTCTCCCACTTCCCGCAACCAGCAACATTAGCTCAACGTTTGCTTTGGCCATTTTCTGGCCCTCTTTTTGCTAAAATAACTGTGTTTTTTTTTAATGGGACCATCTTTTCCATTTCTGACCGTTGCAGGGAAGAGGGAGTGAAAAGTGAGGGGGGAAAAATAGGAGCTGCTATAAGATGTACCGGGTTTTCCCGAAAATAAGACCCAACTGGAAAAGAAGGCCTAGCCTGATTTTCCAGGATGCTCTTAATATAAACCCCAAAAAATAAGCCCCAGTTAAGATCGTCAGCCAGACGGACTCATTTAGTACCGTATTTCCCCAAATATAAATCCTAAATGGAAAATAAGCCCTAATGCATCTTTGGGAACAAAAATTAATATAAGACCCGGTCTTATTTTGGGGAGAAATATGACAGAGGGTTAATTTTGGCTGGAGGAGTCATGAAATGTTTCTCCCAGAAAAGGGGGTCTAAATCCTAATAAATGCAAACTCCCCATCTCTGGGTTTGTTTGTTTTTAAGCAGAATATCTAAGGGAGAAGACATTGACAGGGTGCAGTCTCCCAGAAGGGCGGAGGAGAAACCAGCAGATGCCAAAAGGCAGGAGACAGAAGGGAGGGTCCCATAAAAGGGCTCAGCTGACTGGCTGGCACACCACG
>NW_015399286.1:4391-6651 GCF_001527695.2 Protobothrops mucrosquamatus
GTCCAGTAGGAATATTCGGGCACCACCAGATTGGGGATCTCCACCACCTCCTCCTCCTTGTCGGAGTTGACTTGTTTCCTGCCCAGGTAGCTGAAAAGAGAGAAGAACAGAACAACAGAGTTGGAAGGGACCCTGAAGGTCATCTAGTCCAAAACTGGGTTTTTTTCTTCTTCCTTTTTTCCCAAAATCATCTCTTTTTCCCCCCCCAAAAAACTGGTTTTTCCCAATTTTTTTTCCCAGACCTTCCCCTAGTCCTTTTTTTTTTGTTAAATTAGACATACCCAACACAGAGGAAGCCTCCCTCAGCACCGTCCAGGCAAAAATCCAGAAAAACAAAGAGTCAAAAGGGACCTTGTAGGTCATCTAGTCCAACCCACCCACCCACCCCGCCCAAGCAGGAGACCTTACACCATTTCTGACAGACGGCAAATCGCACAAACCACGTGACGTACATCAGGTCCCAATCGAGTTGCGTCCGTTCCAACGCGTCCATCAGCTTCACCAGGTGCCTCTTGAAGTAAGCCTCGAATCGGATATCGTCTTCCAGCACAAGGGATTTTTCCAGCCCCCTCTCGACCACCTGAACGACACGCACAGGAATAATAGACCAGGAATAATCTTACTAGCAGCCTTTCCCCCCCCCCTCAGATTAAACATGCTTTGAAACTAAGTCACGTTTAGTTCTGATTTTGTTCATCCCGGTCGCCGGGACGGCCTCAAAGGCGCAAGGATGGCGCCTGGTTTGGAAAAGGAAAGACAAACCAGATTCAAACAAGGATCTGACCTCTTTCCAGACGTGGTGGTGACTGAGGAAGCAGCCAACTTCCCCTTTGGTGAGGGTCCTCCCCGAAAAGGGGTCGTAATATCCGGGCAGTAAGTCGATGCCAAGTTTCTTGATGCTGCTGCTGTTCAGGGCTCTGGCGGAGAGAGAGAAAATTTATTTATTTATTATTTATTATTTAAATTTATATAATCAAAGTATTGTTGTGAGGATGTGGGGAAAGCGGTCCAGACAGAGCCCAATTGTGCCTTTGGCGAGATTGGGAGACTTTGGGAAGGCGTTTGCGTCCCAAGCGACACTTAAGGGGTAGACTGCTCCTGAAACTGGAGGCTTCGTCCCGGACAAAAGCCTTCGACCAAAAGCTCGGCCTTGCGATCTGCCTCTCGGCCAGGACCAAAGTCCAGGAGCCCTTCCAGGTTGGAAAAGACCACGTAACCCATCAGCCACCTTCCGTCTATGGCGTCAACCACCAAGGGGTCTATTTCCAGCTCGAAAAGGGCCTCCAGCATGCGCTGTCGCCGGTCCGGGCGTCGGGCCAGGTTGATAAGAAACACCTGTGAGGAAAAGGGGGGGGTGATGAGGCGTTAAGATTGGGAAGGGTCTTTAGAGGGCATCTAGTCCAACACACACACACACACACACGTCGCCCAGTGCAGGCACACCTGCTTGGTGCTCTTTCCCTCACCTCATCAAACCCGATCTTGGTTGGATGTTTTGGGGGGACGTGGAGGTGCCTGGAACGGGACATGGGAGGCCCGTCGACTGCAAGGGAGAAAAAGAGAGAGAGAGGCAGCCACCTTGCTTTAAAAGTCACCGTTTTGTTTCCCTTTTTTTTCTTTCTTAGAAAGCTTGGGAAGGAAGGGAAGGGAAGGGAAAGGAAAGGAAAGGAAAGGAGAGGAGAGGAAAGGAAGGGAAAGAAAAGGGGAGGAAAGGAAAGGAAAGGAGGTGAAGGGAAGGGAAGGGAAAGGAAAGGGGAGGAAAGGAAAGGAGGTGAAGGGAAGGGAAAGAAAAGGAGGTGAAGTAGGAAAGGAAAGGAAAGGAAAGGGGAGGAAAGGAAAGGAAAGGAAAGGAGAGGAAAGGAAAGGAAAGGAAAGGAGGGGAAGTAGGAAAGGAAAGGAGGTGAAGGGAAGGGAAGGGAAGAAAGGAAGAAAGAAAAGGAAAGGAAAGGAGGTGAAGGGAAGGGAAAAGAAAGGAGGTGAAGAAGGAAAGGAAAGGAGGTGAAGGGAAGGGAAGGGAAGGGAAGAAAGGAAGAAAGAAAAGGAAAGGAAAGGAGGTGAAGGGAAGGAAAGAGGAGGAAAGGAAAAGAAAGGAAAGGAGGTGAAGGGAAAGGAAAGGAAAAGAAAGGAAAGGAAAGGAGGTGAAGGGAAGGGAAACGAAAGGAAAGGAAAGGAGGTGAAGGGAAGGGAAGGGAATGGAAGGGAAAGAAGGAAGGAAGGAAATGAGGACAGAGAAAAAAATGAGAGACGCCAACTTTTTTCA
>NW_015399286.1:13449-15000 GCF_001527695.2 Protobothrops mucrosquamatus
TGGGCATTGCGGGCCAGGATGGCGACCACCACGGTGGGCAGCTCCTCCTCCTCTTCCTCCCCCTCCCCCCTGCCCGGGGATTCCCCTTCCCCCTCCCTGGGGGGAGAGGAGACCCCCAGACCCAGGAGGAGAAGCGCCAGGGCGCAGCGGAGCAAAATCACGGGCGGAGGCATCGAGGCGGACACGGAGGAGGGGGGGGCACAGGGGGGGCAGAGGAGGGAGCAGAGGCGGGGGCGGAGCCAAAGGGAGAGGAGGGGCCAGAAAAGGGGGGTGGGCTTGAATCTGTTCCCCGGAACCGAAGCTGCTTCGTCTGCATCCTCCCCGCAGCCTCTTATCTTTCCCCAGCGTAGAGGTGGGAACGTGGGGGCTGCTAAGACCCTGCCTACTCTCTTTCCCGTCCCAGCTGAGGATGATGGGCCTTGCAGTCGCCCCCCAACGTGATAACCAGGGGAACAGCTTGCCGTCAGAAGGTTGTGGCTGTTTCATCACTGGAGGTTTTATAAGAAGGGACCGGACAGATACTTGTCTGGAATTCATTTCATTTCATTTCATTTTATTCAATTTGTATCCCGCCCTTCTCCCGAAGGACTCAGGGCGGCTCACAACATTTTTTAAAACAAAAACAAACCCACAATCCCCGCCAAATAAAACCAATTAAAACCCAAATATTTTAAGTTGTGACATTTAAAATTTTCTAAAAAATGAACCCGATTTAAAATCCACCCTAGGCCAGGCCCGCTTGCTGGAAAAGCCATGTCTTGAGGGCGTGGCGGAAAGTCAGGAGATCCGGAATCACCCGGATCTGGGGGGGTAGTTCGTTCCAGAGGGCGGGGGCACCCACAGAGAAGGCCCTCCCCCTGGGGGTCGCCAGCCGACACTGCTTGGCCGACGGCACCCTGAGGAGGCCCGCTCTGTGAGCGCGTACTGGTCTATGGGAGGGAATCTGCGGCAGAAGGCGGTCTCGGAGGTAGCCAGGTCCTATGCCATGGAGCGCTTTAAAGGTGGTAACTAACACCTTAAAGCGCACCCGGAAGGCCACTGGCAACCAGTGCAGCTCGCGCAGAAGCAGTGTTACATGGGAGTGACGAGTCCCTCCCCACACCGCCCGCGCGGCCGCGTTCTGGACCAGTTGAAGCCTCCGGGTGCTCCTCAAAGGGAGCCCCATGTAGAGAGCATTACAGTAGTCCAGGCGGGAGGTGACGAGAGCATGAGTGACTGTGTGCAAGGCGTCCCGGTCCAGAAAAGGCCGCAACTGGTGAATCAGGCGAACCTGATAAAACGCCCCCCTGGTCACGGCCGACAAATGATCTTCTAGTGCCAGCCGTGAATCCAGGAGGACTCCCAAGTTGCGTGCCCTCTCCGAGGGGGCCAAGGTTTCACCCCCTATAGTCAGCGATGGCGTCAGCTGACTATGCCGAGGCGCCGGCAACCACAGCCACTCGGTCTTGGAAGGGTTGAGCCTGAGTCTGTTCCTCCCCATCCAGACCCGTACGGCCTCCAGGCAACGGGCCATCACGTCAAGGGCAACGTTGGGGTGGTCTGGGGTGGAAA
>NW_015399287.1:0-3909 GCF_001527695.2 Protobothrops mucrosquamatus
CCATACAATTGAAAGAAGTTAATACATTTACAAATACTTTTAGTAAAAAAAACCCTAATACTAAAATCCTTATTTTAACATTAGTATTAAAAATTAATGATACACATACAGATTGTTACGATAAAAGCATCCTAGAGAGCTGAAGAGGCTGGTGGACAGCAACCTTACTAGTTTGCCTTCAGGTAATTTTGTGACTACAGCCATGCCATATTGTGAAAATACAATCTCCATGGCAGCCATTTAGTCAAACTAGAACAGTGGTTCTCAACCTTTTTAATGCCGCGACCCCCCACCTGGTCGTAAGTCGAGGACCAAACCGATCGTAAGTCGAGGACTAAACCGGTCGTAAGTCGAGGACTAAACCAGTCGTAAGTCGAGGACTACCCAACCGGACGTAAGTCGAGGACTTTCCCTGCCCGGGAGCGCCGCGCATGCGTGGTTCCACCCCCTGCGCCGGCCGAGGCGTAGCTAGCAAGCGGCAGAGACAGAGCAGGCCAACCACCAGCTGGCCCAGCCCAAGGGAGGTAAGGCACCCGCCGGAAAAGGGGAAAAAAATGGCGGACAAAAAATGGCGGACAGCCTTGCTTGACGACCCCCGTGAAATGGTCAATCGACCCCAAATGGGGTCGCGACCCATAGGTTGAGAACCGCTGAACTAGAATGTAATTCTCAAAAATCTAAGGGATTGCTTGGCCCTGTTACTATAACAAAAAATCCAAAAGATGAAATTAGTATAGCTTCAGGCCCAATAATCATTCAGAATTAGCTGCCATTTCCTACACAAGATCTATGTGATTCTAATGAAAATTAATTGTACGTAAAGTGTCTTCTAAGTACATTCAATTCAGCAGTAAGAAGTACTGCTGCTTACTATATGTCATTACTAGGCTAGCACAAACCTCCCACATACACAGTACGTAACTGCATACTTCTACTCCTAGATGCCATCCTAATTACAAAAGCAAACATAAATGATTTTAAAAATGCATGGATACTTTTTTAAAAGAGAACTTTTGCACTTCACTTAAGTCTATAATTCCTCATTCACCAATGGAAGAAGCATGGAAAAGTTTCTTACTCAAAGCTTACCTTATGCAGCATAATTGCAACAAATACTATTAGCTGGACACTAGTCTGAGATGTAGAAGCAGCTGCACCCAAGGCAACACCATCAGCTTAATGAGGGAGGAAGGGGGAAAAAAGCCACACAACCATGAATCCATCCACTGATCAAAGTTATTGGAGCTAAATTATACAAGAGTAAGTCTGTCACCTGATTCTCTTATCTTAACCTGCTCTTCCGTTCCTGATGATGGTTTTAATATTTATGTTTCAGAGTAGATCCTTGGCATCAGTTTTCAATCAGGAATGGTCACAGAGCCAACAGTTTTGTTTAGCTCTTTGCAACATAGTTTTAAAACATATGTTTTGTTGCTATATTTTTGGTTCTTTTGGTCCCAGTGATTTAATTGAGTTGTATTTCCACATTCAGGGGTGGTCCATAATTTGGAGGTCCTCCTGGATTCAGTTTCTACTCAGTGAGTAGGAACCAGCTATGATCAGGAAGACCCTTGCATCTATTCACCTGGTGCACCAACTACAGTGCTGATTTTGTACGTTTGCCCACTGACAAAGAAATGATCAGTCTATAATTGTAATGGTAGGTTTATTTTAACAGTGAGAGACAGAATAATAACCAAAAAATCGAGAAAAACACATTTCAAAAAAGTTATAAATTGATTTGCATTTTAATGAGTGAAATAGGTATTTGACCCCTTCGCAAAACATGACTTAGTACTTGGTGGCAAAACCCTTGTTGGCAATCACAGAGGTCAGATGTTTCTTGTAATTGGCTACCAGGTTTGCACACATCTCAGGAGGGATTTTGTCCCACTCCTCTCCAAGTCATTAAGGTTTTGAGGCTGACGTTTGGCAGCTTGAACCTTCATCTCCCTCCACAGATTTTCCATGGGATTAAGGTCTGGAGACTGGCTAGGCCACTCCAGGACCTTAATGTGCTTCTTCTTGAGCTACTTCTTTGTTGCCTTGGCCGTGTATTTTAGGTCATTGCCATGATGGAATACCCATCCATGACCCATTTTCAATGCCCTGGCTGAGGGAAGGAGGTTCTCACCCAAGATTTGATGGTACATGGCCCTGTCCATTGTCCCTTTGATGCAGTGAAGTTGTCCTCTCCCCCCCTTAGCAGAAAAACACCCCCAAAGCATGTTTCCACCATATTTGATGGTAGGGATGGTGTTCTTGGGGTCATAGGCTGCATTCCTCCTCCAAACATGGCGAGTTGAGTTGATGCCAAAGAGCTTACTTTTGGTCTCATCTGACCACAACACTTTCCCTCAGTTCTCCTCTGAATCATTCAGATGTTCATTGGCAAATGTCAGACGGGCCTGTACATGTGCTTTCTTGAGCAAGGGGACCTTGTGGGTGCTGCAGGATTTCAGTCCTTCACAGCATAATGTGTTATCAATTGTTTTCTTGGTGACTATGGTCCCAGCTGCCTTGAGATCATTGACAAGATCCTCCTGTGTAGTTCTGGACCGATTCCTCACCGTTCTCATGATCACTGAAACATCACAAGGTGAGATCTTGCATGGAGCCCCAGACCGAGGGAGATTGACAGTTATTTTGTGTTTCTTCCATTTGCGAATAATCGCACCAACTGTTGTCACCTTCTCACCAAGCTACTTGGCGATAGTCTTGTAGCCCATTCAAGCCTTGTGTAGGTCTACAATCTTGTCCCTGACATCCTTGGACAGCTCTTTGATCTTGGCCATGGTGGAGAGTCTGGAATCTGACTGATTGATTGCTTCTGTGGACAGGTGCCTTTTATACAGGTAACAAGCTGAGATTAGGAGCACTCCCTTTAAGAGAGTGCTCCTACTCTCAGCTCGTTTCCTGTATAAAAGACACCTGGGAGCCAAAAATCTTCTGATAGATAGGGGATCAAATACTTATTTCACTCATTAAAATACAAATCAATTTATAACTTTTTTTGAAATGCATTTTTCTCGACTTTTTGTTGTTATTCTATCTCTCATTGTTAAAATAAACCTACCATTACAATTATAGACTGATCATATCTTTGTCAGTGGGCAAATGTACAAAATCAGCAGGGGATCAAATATTTTTTCCCCTTACCCTTTCCTGGACTTGGGAGTCTATTGTCACAGTCTTTCATGCTTTGGTCACATAACACAAAACAAATTAATTGAAGATTTAAAGTTCTAAGATTCATTCTAAAAGTTGAAAAGGGAATGTATGTTTGAGAGCAGGAGATTAGGTTCTCAAAATGCAGATATATTGCTATAGTGTTTGAAACAAGTTTATAACATAGCAGTAGTAAATTTATTTACTGTGCACTTATAGTTAAGTATCGTATAGCAGCAAGACAGAAGCAGTAATTCATATTATAATATACACAAAATGTAAAACCACAACATATTTTTAACTTTTGTTTTGCAGAAACAAAAATATTTGTTTAGATCTTTTTTAAAACTTTAAAAGATTTGTCTCCAAACATAATTCTAGAAGACTAACATTAGGAATAAAAGCTCCAGAAATGTCTCCAACTTGAAGCCTATAGACTGGATCAAATACCGTATATACTCGAGTATAAGCCGAGTTTTTCAGCCCATTTTTGGGGCTGAAAAATGCCCCCCATGGCTTATACTCGAGTCAGCGTCTCGAAGCAGCTGCTGTTGCCGCCACCGCCGCCAGGCAAGCCACGGCGGCTCGCCACTCGCTCCCCTTCCCCTGGCGCTGCGCTCCGCCTGCTTGCCCAGTGGCGGCGGCTCGCCGCTCGCTCCCCCTCCCTTGGCGCTGCGCTCCGCCTGCTTGCCCGGTGGTGGCGGCGGCGGCTCGCCGCTCGCTCCCCCTCCCCTGGCGCTG
>NW_015399287.1:4815-6651 GCF_001527695.2 Protobothrops mucrosquamatus
AGCGCGAGGGGGAACGCCAGACGCCTCGCGCGAAGGGGGGAGGCCTGGCGACGCTGCGCGCTGCCGGGCGCTCACTGACAGGGCCGGGGGGGCCGAGGCGGCCAGGGAGGAACAGCCAACTGCCGGCAACCAGCCGGAACTGCTGGGGCCGGCCCGTATTGAAGAATACGGCCGAATTTACCCGGGCTGGCCAAGAAAGGCGCACCTCCAGCCTTCCCCGCAACCGTGTGTGTGCTGGAAAATGCCCCCTCGGCTTATACGTGGGTCACCAATTTTTCCCAGTTCTTTGTGGGAAAATCGGTCCCTCGGCTTATATTCGGGTCGACCTATACTCGAGTATATACGGTATGTATTTTCCTATTAAAAATCACTATAGCCCTGAGCTGTAGATAATCATCAGGGACATATCCCTGCAGTTCAGTTTAGTCTCCTCTCTTATCTCAAAGTAGATTAACTTGGGGAGAAGAATAAAAAGAAAGTCCACAGCATTATTCCATTATTAGCAGCAGTAACTACTGGGATCATGTCATCATGTCAACACTAACTCACATAACATGACAGTATCGGTGTCATTTTTTTTAGAAAAACGTAACAAACCAACAAAATTAACCTACCTGCTGCATGGACAACTAGTCCTAGTGTAGTAGTAATTTTGGAATTGCCTGACCTTCCTGCTTCTGGGTCTGAAATAATTAAGAAATCTTATCAAAGAGATATAAATAAGAGAGCAGGAGCAGAAACTGAAATGAAGAAACATTACAAAAGTTAATATTTATTAGAAGTTAATGTAGGTTAAAAAGCCACTTTAGTAAAGTAGTTAAGGTGATGGATGGTCTAGAAACTAGAAGACTGAATTCTAGGCATTTTATATAGGATAATATAATAATTACAATAATATTATAGTGCATGCCAAAAATTTGAATAGCACTTAGAAAATCTGCCCATTGACATTGCAAAATGCCACACAGTTTGGATCTGCACATATACTATGCTGATACATTGCAACATTCTAGGTTCTTCTGAGGAACTTGATGCATATAAAGGTCAACACCAGCTAAAGAACTGGCAGCTGTGACTGGACATTATCATGAATAGATTATAACAACAATTTTTCACTAAACTAAACTATCTCTATTAACTCTTTCTCAGTGCCTTTGAATCTTTCCTTCCTTCTTCCCATTTAAGGGAATGGAATATTCCATGAACTTGAATCCTTTTGAAAGATAGTTTAACATTTATTTATTAATTTAATTTAATTTAATTTAATTTAGTTTATATGATGCCCACCTTGCCATCAAGTGACTCTAGGCGGCTCACAACAAGATAAAAATGACAATATAAAACATTAAAATACTAAAATGATAAATATTAAAATTAAAATTAACAGAGATAGCTAAAGAAGGAAGCAAAATAAAATTTGGTGGAAATAGAATCTTCTCTTAATATACAAACCACCTGCAATATGGGATGCCCCCAACAGAACCCCAGGCCAATCAGCAGACCCAGGTTTTAAGCCCATCTGGAAGGCCAAGAGGATGGAGGCGAATTAACATTCACAGGTAACCACAGATAAGCAGTGAAAATATCACACTGGACCTTTGAAATGCAGCTGTTGGATGGAATAGTCAGAAAACCAAGGGCTCCATATCACTTTTACATGGTTTAACAATGATTTAAGTCTAGTTCCTGCCAAATAGAATGTAACTATGATTTCCAGGTTAGTTATGGGTTAAAGAATATGAGGATGATGTTCTCTGTGACATGCTTATTATATCAAAACACTGAGGCTTGGGGTGGAAAATATGTCTTCACAAGTATTTGCATGGAACCAAGCAC
>NW_015399288.1:0-3027 GCF_001527695.2 Protobothrops mucrosquamatus
CGACCCACAGGTTGAGAATCACTGCATTAGAGAGTCAGGTAGTATTTAACATTGTCAGTAAGACAAACAATCATGCAAAAAGCTGCCCAGTATGCAACCCACAAAACAGTGCAATTTTACTCCAGGATCAGAATCAGGAGGAAGAGAACTACAGTACTGCTCTTGGGCAACTGTAGAATACAAAAAAAAAAAAAAAAAAGGAAAAACGGAGGGCACCTTTTTTTTGCTACAAATCTTTAAATCAAATACATTACAAGTAACCCTGTAATACCGTTTTTTTTAAATCCAGCCTAATCATCAGAAAGAAGAGGCAAGGGTTAACTCCCTTTCCTTTTATATCCCTAATCTTTCTCCAGACATTTTCACCGTTACACCGACGGCCGACTTCCCCCTTCCCTGCTATTTCTTCTTCATCTCTTGGGATCAGCAACACACACACACACACAAACACACACAAGCTTTAATATCTCCGTGACGCGTAGAAATTTAATCCGGGCACCTCTTTCTTCTTGCCCATAATTGGAAACTCTGCACCTGTCGGATTTCTGCTTGCAGTCGGTGCAAAAAAATGCAGAAGCCCAGGAGGGGGATGAAGGTCCGCTCGCCCGCCCCTTCTAGCCACACGGCTCCCCCGCCATCGCCCCCCTCCCCAGCTTGAGTTTTTTTTTTTTCCCCTTTTCTGGACTGCCTCACCAGTCGCTAGTTGAAGGAGCTAGAGTGGTCATAGGAGGACGCGCGCTGGAAGGCCGGGAAACTCATCCTCAATGGATCCGAAGGGCGCCGGGGCGGGTCAGGACGAGGCCGCGGAAGGAGGAGGCAGAGACGATCCGAAGAGCCGCCACGGCTGCAACCCTCCAAATGCCACCGAGGGTGGCGAGATAGAGGCGGCGGTAGACCCGGGAGCAAAGGAGCGCAGGATTGGGCGGCGTGCTGAGTATTCCGAGTGCTTATTGGCTGGTGGGAGGCTAGCCTCCGGCTTCTGCCCAGAGCTGAAAGGGGCTGACGCGTAAAAGTGCGCTTCGGGCAGGAGGCTAAGGATAAGGGTGGCAACCGAGGAGGAGCTGACAATAGCGGCTTACGCTTCCCTTGTTCCGCCTCAATTGCAGCATGGGGTTGGTGTGATTTGCAGGTCCAGAACTCCCTTGTGTTTCCTCACTGAAAAATGTTCCCTACAACCAGAGCTTTTTTTTTTTTTTTACATATAACCCACCAGCACCTTTTTCCCACGGATTTTCCAGAGTTGCGTTCTTTTGCTATTGTTGCCATTCCTAACCTCGTTTGCTTTTGGAAAATAGCCCGCTGGCGGTGCCGTGCGAGCGGGGTGCCCTCCTGCGCCGTCTGCCTCCTCTAGGACAGGGCTTTTCAACCTTTTCACCCATTGTACCACTTTTAGGATATGGCAATATCCGAGTACCACCAGTCGCCTAGCAAGGTGTCAAAAAGGTGATGACCCCCCCCCCAAAAAAGGATAAAACTGATGAAATACAGGTAGTCCTTGACTTGCGACAGTTCGCTTAGTGACTGTTCGAAGTTACAATGGCACTGAAGATGCTGCAACGTTCCAGTTGATTGGCGCTTCTTCAGGCCTCAGCAGAAGCGCCAGGATCACCGCCGAGCTCCAGCTGGAGCCTGGCGCTGGTCGTGGCGCTTCCGCTGAGCCCTGACAGCCCCGAAGAAGCGCTGATCCTGGCACTTCCGCTGAGCCCTGACAGCCCTGCAGCTCCAGCCATCTCTTGCTCAGGCTTGTGCGGTGCTGCCACCAGTTCAGCTCATTCCCCTCCCCCGCTACCACTTTTCTAGGATGGTCGCATACCACCTGCCAGGTGCCAATGTACCACAGGTGGTACCCGTACCACTGGTTGAAAAGCCCTGCTCTAGGAGGAGCCGTGAGGCGCCGGAGCACCACAGCCAGAGCGCGGCTTGATTGCCTGGGTCAGACCATGTGGTGTGGAATCCGTTGGTGGCGGTGGGAGAGAGAGAAATATGGAGGACATCCTTCAGGAGAGGGTGAGCGAGCCTTTTGCCTTCCCTTACAGAAGGTGGGGTGTCAGGTTAAAAAGAGGGCGAAGTGAGAGGAAAGAAGGGCTAGTGTGGAAGCTTGCCTGACAGCGAAGCTTTGTTGTTTCGGTTCCTTGGGTAGTTCAAAGGCTGGGATGTCTACGAAAATCTCTTTTTAGTCTTTTATACTGTGGGAAGTCAGAACCCCAGAGAAGGAAATATTAAAAAGGCAGAAAAATATTTTTCCTCAAAAAGGATTTTTAAAACCAAACCTGGCATCATCTCTTTGCCCCAAGCAGGAACCATCCCTATAGAAATGCAGATGTAAGACCATCAGGAAGGTTGGAGCCAGGAACTCAAGAAGACAAAGAACCTCTTAAGAGTCATTAGCCCCATCCCCAGGGAAGCAGATGACTTTTGGGACATAATGGCAACAATAGGAAAAGAATGCAACTCTGGAAAATCCGTGGGAAAAAGGTGCTGGTGTAATACCAGAGAGGCACACCTGGGCTCAGGTCAGAATATGTGACACAGGAAATAGCCTCAAAGTTCATGCTACAGGAACAGAAAGACTTCCAAACAAAAAGCTAGAGAGGGTATAAAATGCTACTGGCCATGTGCTCAGTCTGTTCTTCTCTCCTCTGCTCTTTCCTGAAGAACCATCTTTCTGCTTCTGCAATAAACTGTAACCATCTTCCCAAAGCAGTCGCCATGTTGCTTATTTAATAATAATAATAATGATAATATTCCCGGCTTGGATGAACCAGGATGAAGACTTACTATTGACAATAATTATTTATTAATTATTAATTATTATTATTATTATTACTTTTAATTTATACCCCGCCCTTCTCCCGAAGGACTCAGGGCGGCTTACAGGCAAATAAAAACGAAACTATACAATAAATATCTAAAAACAATTAAAATATATATTAAATTAGCCTGTTATTTTTAGAAAAGTTATAAAATCCCTATTAAAATCCCTATACAATCCCCCCCCTAGGCCAATCCCGCTTGATGGAAAAGCCA
>NW_015399288.1:5105-6650 GCF_001527695.2 Protobothrops mucrosquamatus
CATTCCCAACTCACCGAGTCGCCGCAGCATGATACCGTGGTCCACAGTATCAAAAGCCGCTGAGAGGTCCAAAAGTACAAGGACAGAGGAGTAGCCCCTGTCCCGGGCCCTCCAGAGATCATTAACCAACGTGACCAATGCCGTTTCCGTGCTGTGTCCCGGCCTGAAGCCCGACTGGTATGGGTCTAGATAGACTTTATATTCAAACTGCAGAGGGGAAGAATAAGAATAAAGAATAAAGCCAACGTCTTGTGATTTGAAGGTATTATAATTAATAATAATAACATATTTTAATTATGTATTGGTCAGATGTAAAGATAGACCTATGGCAGTGGTGGTGAACCTATGGCACGTATGCCAGAGGTGGCATGCAGAGCCCTCTGGGCACGCGCCATTGCCCCAGCACACGTCTCTAAAAGTTCGCCATCACTGGCCTAAGGCCAGCCAGCCTGGAGCCGTCATTGGGGAGCCCACCATCCCACCCGCCAGAGACCCCCTGGATCTCCCCCAACCCTGCCCGGCTCCCACAGCTGTTCCTCTTCATAAGCAACATCAAAGTGGCTACCCCAGCCATGCCCACCCAATCTGCCATGACTACTGCAGCCACACCTATCCAGTGGCCACGCCCACCCAGTCTGCCAAGCCCACTGTAGCTGCACCCGCCAAGTGAGCCACACCCACCCGGCACCCGGCGATACATAAGTGGGTTTTGGGTTGCAGTTTGGGCACTCAGTCTCTAAAAGGTTTGCCATCACTGACCTATGGTATGAGGCTTAATCTATTTATTAAATTGGGTTTAACTTAAAGGTAAATTAAAAGTAATCCGTTCACTGACAAAGTTTCAACTTTAATTTGTTTCAAGCCAATATCCATATTAAACTCCAAATGTAAATTTTTCCACCTTGTTTGACAATTTCTTAAAAATAATTCAATCTTTTACAAGCAACCAAATTTTGTTTTATTGGGCCAATTTCATTCCACACAGAAAGCTGACATTTCCACTCATTAAACTAAATGAGTATGCCAGTAGTGAATGTCCCAAAAGATTAATAAAATGCTTCTTGTAATTTAAAGCCACACAGTGCATGGTGACATTAATAGTATTAACTTACCTTGAACAAAATCCTAGTCTTTTACTAAATCCTAGTCTATACTAAAAATTGAAGGGTTTTTTTTTTCAACTACAAAGATAAACCTTGTAGGGTAGGCAAGGCGGGTTGTATGGCATGTGTGGGTGTGTGTACAGTGATTGACTATTATTTACCGAAAGGTAAATAATTTATTTTTAAAAATCATTGGTGAATTGAAAATCTTTTTTAATTTTTAGGGTAAAACTGCAAAAAAATTCCGAACTGCATATAAAGTAGCAAAGGAAAATCAATCATTCCATCATTTTGAAACTGAAATTGATCTGCAAGAACTGAACAGAGTTGAAATGGGTCGTATTCTTCATTCTACAAATGCATGTATTAACATTGTTAATCATATAAGTGAAGAAATGAGGAAAACTGTGGTTAAAGAAATTGTTCAATCCAATAATAAAAT
>NW_015399288.1:14323-15442 GCF_001527695.2 Protobothrops mucrosquamatus
CCATTTCCAAGAGAACAATATTTCAAGGGAAACTGATATTTTTTTTCTTTTTAAATGTCCTTAGAAAACCTTGCTCTCTTCCGTTATAGGAACCAGGAATAAGGTTTCTTCAATTATACTTTTACACTGAGGTTGGATCCCTTTTGTGACAAACAATCAGATCCATTTGTGAAAACTCATCTTCTACAGTGGAAAGTCAGTCATGAATGCAAAATCATGAAATAAGAACAGTAAATTATTATTTTTTTTCAAACACGGTCAAAAACTTCCTGACAGTTAGAACAATTAACCAGTGGAACAACCTGCCTCCAGAAGCGGTGAATGCTCCAACACTGGAAGTTTTTAAGAAGAAACTGGACAGCCATTTGTCCGAAATGGTATACTATAGGGTTTCCTGCCTGAGCAGGAGGTTGGACTAGATGACCTCCGAGGTCCCTTCCAACTTTATCATTATTATTATTATTATTAAAAGAAGAATGCAAGAGGAGTCACAGAAATCATTTCTCAACAGGAGGATCACTTGGCCTTGAGCTGACATAGACATTATAGTAATCTCAGGCATGCATAAAACTTGTCTTCTGGTATTGGCTGAGGTAAGCAGCAAGTACACCGTTTTCTGTCCTTCAGGAAACAGGAAGAAACTGGTTTCACAATTATAACTTAACCTTATCTTTCACATCTCTGATCTTGTAGAAATCAGCTCTTACGTGTAAAGTTTAGAGAAGCAACCTAGAACTAAGGAGAAACTTCCTGACAGTGAGAACAATTAACCAGTGGAACAAGCTGCCTCCAGAAGCGGTGAATGCTCCAACACTGGAAGTTTTTAAGAAGAGACTGGGCAGCCATTTGTCCAAAATGGTGTAGGGTTACCTGCCTGAGCAGGGAGTTGGACTAGATGACCTCCAAGGTCCCTTCCAACTTTATTATTATTATTATTATTATTATTATTATTATTATTAAAGTGCAACAGCCACAGGCTATAGGGATGCTCTGTTTTTTGTTCTGTTTTGTTTAAAACAGCTCCTCGTTCCATTCTACCCTAGATACAAAAGAGCAGAGCTGTGAAAACTGTACAACATCCAACCCCACCATCATTCATTGCCTTCGGTCTTTGATGAG
>NW_015399289.1:0-1199 GCF_001527695.2 Protobothrops mucrosquamatus
CATGATTCCAAAGTCCACTTCAAAAGCAATTCAATCAAATCCCGGAGCCAAGTCGGTTTCCCCCACACAAGAATTGATTTGAGCTTAAATAGTTGAATCGAGCACCTCTGAATCAATATAATCCAATCCAATTTGGATAACTTTCATGCAGGGGCCTGTGCATTTTCAGCATCCAAATCAGATCAATTTGGATATCCCAGTTCAAATGATCAAATTATATTCTAAATGATGTTTTTGGAACTGAACGAGAACTGTTCTTCATCCCTAGATGCTATAAAGTTCAACTAATGAATCCTTTCTCCCTCCTTTCTACTAGTTATATTTATTTAAAGAATATAGATGAGGCTAGGGTTGTATTAATGCAATCCTAGGCTGCATTAAGAGACAGATAGACTCTAGATCACATGAAGTGTTAGTATCACTTTGTAAAGCCTTAGTAAGATCACACTTAGAATACTGCATCCAATTTTAGTTACCACGATGTAAAAAAGATGTTGAGACTCTGGAAAGAGTGCAGAGAAGAGCAACAAAGATGATTAGGGCGCTGGAGGCTAAAACATAAGAAGAACAGTGGCATGAACTGGATATGTCTAGTCTAGTGAAAAGAAGGACTATGGTTGATATGATAGCAGGGTTCCAATATCTAAAGGCTGTCAGAAGAGGGTGTCAATCTATTCTCTGAAGCACCTGAAAGCAGGACAAGAAGCAACAGATGGAAACTAGTCAAGGAGACAACCAAATTAGAAGTAAGGAACAATTTCCTGACAGAACAATTAATCTGTGCAATAATTTGCCGCTAGAAGTTGTGGGTGCTCCATCACTGAAGGTTTTTAAGAAGAAACTGGACAGCCATTTGTCCAGAATGGTATAGGATCTCCTGATTATGCAGGGGATTGGACTAGAAGACATCCAAGGTCCCTTCCAACTTGATTATTCTGTAGCTTCCAGATGGAGATTCTCTTGGCCATGGCCATAGAAGCTACAAATTCAGGGGAGCCCAAGGTTATTCCTCTGTCCTTGTTCTTTTGGACCTCTCAGCGGCTTTTGATACTGTAGACCACGGTATCATGCTGCGGCGTCTCGGTGGGTTAGGAGTGGGAGGCACCGTTATGCGGTGGTTCTCCTCCTTCCTCACCGACCGTACGCAGTCTGTATTGGCAGGGGGACAGAGGTCGACTCCTAGACCCCTAACCTGTGGG
>NW_015399289.1:4817-6650 GCF_001527695.2 Protobothrops mucrosquamatus
GAAGAAGAAGAAGAAGAAGAAGAAGAAGAAGAAGAAGAAGAAGAAGAAGAAGAAGAAGAAGAAGAAGAAGAAGAAGAAGAAGAAGAAGAAGAAGAAGAAGAAGAAGAAGAAGAAGAAGAAGAAGAAGAAGAAGAAGAAGAAGAAGAAGAAGAAGAAGCAGCAGCAGCAGCAGCAGCAGCAGCAGCAGCAGCAGCTGGGTAATAGCAAACTTGCCCATCTCTTAACTCATCTGAATGCAGAAATGACAATGAAAACCAGCAGCCGCATTGACCAGAGAAATGGGACCTCGGCAGCAATCTTGCTGCTTCTACACAAGGCCTAAATCTGTTTCCAATTGACTTTCCCTGTGCAGCCGTCGCTTTTGATGAAGATCAGTAATTGCAGCATCTGCTTCCCAACGCCTCAAATTGATCAGACATAAGGATTTCCCATTAGGCAGAAATTAAGGATATATTTCTTCCAATATTGCTGCTCCCAAAAATGCTTTCTTCTGCCTGGCTTTTGTTTCTGTGCCTGGCTCATCATTTTTGGTTAATGAAGACGTTCAGGGAGACAACTCAACGGGGTGGGATAACGTAGCAAAACAGAGAAGGGAGATTTGTCTGTTCTGACTGTCAGCTCCCCTTTTTCTTTCTCCATCTGGGCCACAAGGACTCAGCTAATTGCCTAATCAATGGGGTCTTTGGTGTTCTCTGAGTTTGGTGGTTTTCTTGCAGGCATTTCATTGCCAAATTAGATAGCATCACCAGTGCTAGAAGGGAATGGGGTTTGTGTGGTGGAGGAGGAGGAGGAGGAGGAGGAGGAGGAGGAGGAGGAGGAGGAGGAGGACTGTAGGGTCCTTGGTGCTCTCTGAGCTTGGTTGTTTTCTTGCAGACATTTCATTACCAATCTAAGTAACATTATCAGTGCTAGAAGGGAGTGGGCTTTGTGATGGAGGAGGAGGAGGAGGAGGAGGAGGACTGTAGGGTCCTTGGTGCTCTCTGAACTTGGTGGTTTTCTTGTAGACATTTCATTACCCAAACTAGGTAGCATCATCAGTGCTACAGGCTACTTAGTTTGGGGTAATAAAATGTCTACAAGCAAACAACCAAGTTCAGAGAGTACCAAGGACCCCTAATTTCAACCCTCACCTATAAATAGTCTTCTTTATTAGTTGCCTAAGTTGCAATGTGATGGCAGATGCTAGCAAGAATACCTACCATCCTCTCGGTTGCATCTGACTGTATTTCTTTAAACAAACCTACCGACGAGCTTTTGAAAATAATTCAATGGAAAAAAGAAAAACCAAACCCCTAGCATTACAGGTTCTTCCTTTAAAAACAAAACAAAACACTGTTTCATATTGTACCAAGCTTTCACAAGTTTGTCATGTTAAATTTGGGCAACTCAAATATATTTCAAAATATATCCCAAGGGCCAAAACTACCTTAAAAACAGGGACTTGTGCCTGGTCCACTGGATCTAAGATATGTGACCATAAGTAGGCTGCTTGTTTTTAACCATGGGGAAAATGTAGGGTGGAATTGGTAGGCACCTTGAGGTGGTTAAAAAAAAAAGGTCAGGATGACCTCCAAAATCCTGTCAATGAATCAATTTCATTTACAGCCAGGAGGCCTATAAATGAAGTCCTCCTCTCGTTATTTTACTAAGAAGATTTTTAAAAAGGTAAACTTTGCACAGTTGGTGACACAATTTCTATTTTTTTTCATGCACATACATAACACCCTCCTGTACCAATACACCTGGTTTTCATGCATGGAAGATGACTTCAACTTTGAGATGTTTTCAATGGAAAATGTCTACTAAGAAATCTCACTTTGGCATTACTGGAAA
>NW_015399290.1:0-3029 GCF_001527695.2 Protobothrops mucrosquamatus
CACTCACCGCCTCCAGGGCCCGCCGCAGATCGCCCAGGCAGCCCAGCAGTGCTATGGCAGTCATGCCTTCTGCCCGCGCCCTGCAGCATCAACTGTGCACAATGGGGCGTGAGGGCAGAGTCTTGTCTATGCTGCTTGGCTGCCATGTCCTTGGCTGCGCTGCTCCGTGTGGGCCACGCTCAAGGGCGAGTCTCTTTCAGGGGGGCTGCTGGAGAGGAGGGGGTCGTGGGGGGAGGCAAGGCTGGGGCAACTGCACATGTGCCCACAGAGAGGGCTCCGAGTGCCTCCTCTGGCACCCATGCCATAGGTTCGCCACCACTGTTCTAGATTGTCTGCCATAGTATCAAATAATCTTGTAAGTAACGTCTGAGTAAAAACTCAATAGGTCCTGCCACAAAGATCATCATTTTTAGTCACGTAGACCAGGGGTGTCAAACTGCCGACCCACGGGCTGGATGCATCATAGCAAAAGCGTGCCAACCCCATTGCCGGCAATGGCAAAAAAAAAGTCACGATACGTCGTGATACGTCAGCCGAAGTTGCGAGTTTGACACCCCTGACGTAGACCATCCTTACCCAACCTAATGACAGTTTTTCAAGGATGAATGACATTTTCATATTCTTTCTTAAAGCATTAAGAGTGTCGCATGACTTCACTTTTGAAGATGTAGTAATAGTTTTTGTCACTCATATGTGAACGGCACGAGCTTTTCAGCCTTTCTGGCAGACCTTTGTGATGTGATATCATCACTGCGTCCGTGGTGGTGCAGTGGTTAGAATGCAGTACAGCCGTGGCCAGGGGGGCTTTTCATCAGGCTTGCCTGATACGCCAGTTGCGCCCCTTTCTGGATCGTGACGCTCTACGCACGGTCACTCAAGCCCTCGTTGTTTCCCGCCTGGACTATTGCAATGCTCTCTACATGGGGCTCCCCTTGAGGTGCACCTGGAGGCTCCAGCTAGTTCAGAATGCGGCCGCACGGGGGATCTTGGGGGCCTCTAGATATTCCCATGTAACACCTCTCCTTCGTGAGCTGCACTGGCTGCCTGTGGCCTTCCGGGTGCGCTTCAAGGTGTTAGTAACAACCTTTAAAGCGCTCCATGGCAATGGACCTAGGTATTTGCAAGTCCGCCTCCTACCAAACACCTCCCTTCGACCAGTCCGCTCCCACAGAGAGGGCCTCCTTAGGGTGCCGTCGGCCAGTCAATGCCGGCTGGCGACCCCCAGGGGGAGAGCCTTCTCTGTGGCAGCTCCTGCCCTCTGGAATGACCTACTCCCCGACCTATGTACAACTGCGGACCTGTGCCTTTTTCGCCGAGCCCTGAAAACCCATCTATTTCGTGTGGCCGGCCTGGCGTTGTCTTAATTAGGTTTTAGTATAGGTTTTTATATGGGGTATTTTAGAGCAGGCCTTTATTTATTTAATTTGATTTTAGAATAGATATTTACTGTGATTTTTATTATCGCCTGTTCACCGCCCTGAGTCCCGTAAGGGAGATAGGGCGGTATACAAATCTAAATAAACATAAACATAAACAAACACTGCCAGCAGTTCGAGTGGCTCAAGGTTGACTCAGCCTTCCATCCTTCCGAGGTCGGTAAAATGAGGACCCGGATTGTTGGGGGCAAGATGCTGACTCTGTAAACCGCTTAGAGAGGGCTGTAAAGCACAGTGAAGTGGTTTATAAGTCTACGTGCTATTGCGATCTCTTAGCTATAGTAGAGATAAGAGTAGCCAGAAGCTCTCCTGAAGCTATATAGATAGCCGTCTTGATAAATGTTGCTCTTGATCTGTATATCATTCTGTTGATGGTGTTTTGTATTGCATTAGAGTTTCATTTTGCCAGTTCTTAAAAGATGCTATAATAATGAGATTAACCTTGTTCTTGCAAGTCGTTTTCCGATAATCAATAATCAAACAGCCAACCAATTATATTTTCTTCCTCTTTCATTTCTAATGTCAATATATTCACCTTGTTTGTTTCGCCATGGTGGTGCAGTCTTTGACAGGAAATTAGAGTTTTATAAACAGATGGCAAAAAAAATAATTACTCCATTTTTGGGTACTTGTATGTCAAAATCTTTTCTTGTGATCTGATGTTAGCTGGGATTCAATCTGTCAGTGCTATTTCCCAGTCCTGACCAAATGAAAGCCTGACATACCAGAATAATTTCCACACTTCACATACTTTGTCACTTCCTTAGTCTTGTGACTCTGTGCATTTCTATTCTTGATTATTTATCTCTCTTAGTTGTTTCATTTAGGGCGTTGTGCTTAATGCTACCGTTTGACTACTACCAATCTTAATGGCTCGACATGGCGTACCCTGGTTTACCAGGGGTGCCAGACATATGAACACAGGAGGACAATCTTGGCACAAGAGAAGCGAGCACTCCGTAAAGCCAGAGCTGCAAATGCTGAAGCAACAGTGTCCACATTTCTCTGTTCAGTATGTGGCAGAACATTCCGTGCTAACATCGGTCTAATCAGCCATCTATGGACACACCGTTGATGGCCCCCACAAGATGTCCAGGTCTTCATCGAAATCGATGGACGAACAACAGTTGATTCATGGAGTAAGCTCATAAGAATTATCTTATTTCCAGTATATGAGCAATCGGAGACTCAGGGTCAGTGCATTGTCTAATTGGAAGTGTAGTTCAGTTGTTCTTTTTCAGTGCTATCCAAGATTTAAAAAAAAGAGAGAGAGGCAACATTGCTTCCTACCAAGATCAAGTTCTTCCCATTGATCTTTAATGATGACTTTTGTAACTTTCTCATTTCCGTCTAAGTTCCTCTCTCATTTACAGGCCTTTTCACGGATGTGGAGAAATCAACAACTTTCCATGGGTATTAAGTAACGAATGAGTTTCTTTGACATTATTCTTGCCCATTCCAGGAAATGCACTAAAAATCCTATGAAAACATATACTTGGTGGCAGCTCATAAATTTTGAACAATTTCTTTATTCTATCTGCCCGGAGGTTATTCTTAAATAAAATAAATCTATATGAATTGGCCACAATTACC
>NW_015399290.1:5035-6650 GCF_001527695.2 Protobothrops mucrosquamatus
TAATAATAATAATAATAATAATAATAATAATAATAATAATAATAATAATAATAAAGTTGGAAGGGACCTTGAAGGTCATCTAGTCCAACCCCCTGCTCAGGCAGGAAACCCTATACCATTTTGGACAAATGGCTGTCCAGTCTCTTCTTAAAAACTTCCAGTGTTGGAGCATTCACTGCTTCTGGAGGCAGGTTGTTCCGCTGGTTAATTGTTCTCACTGTCAGGAAGTTTCTCCTTAGTTCTAGGTTGCTTCTCTCCTTGATTAGTTTCCACCCGTTGCTTCTTGTCCTGCCTTCGGGTGCTTTGGAGAATAGCTTGACTCCCTCTTCTTTGGGGCAGCCCCTGAGATATTGGAACACTGCTATCATGTCCCCCCTCATCCTTCTCTTCATTAAACTAGACATACCCAATTCCAGCAGCCTATTGAGCAAGGTACCCCCTATACTATACCTGTATATTTGGTTTTTCTTGGCTAAATGTAGAACCTTGCTTTTTTCACCATTGAATTTCAATTTGTTAGATAGCGCCCAATATTCAAGTCTGTCCAGATCCTCCTGTATCTTAAGCCTGTCTTCTGGAGTGTTGGCTATTCCTGTTCATGAATGCATCCTGCCAGTCTCCTGCCTGTTTGTCCCACATAGTGGCTTATTATCAGTAACATTTGCCATGCTCAGCTAACTCCTCGCTACTACTAAAATACTCAGCCCCTTTGGTAGAATTTCCAGGCAGAAGCAATGCTGCAATTAACCAATGCAGCAACTTCTCTCTGGCCAGTAAGAGTCATTTGGCAGTTGGACAAGTTAATCTTGTATTCCAGTGGTGGAAGAGGCAAGGCATTGGGGAGCTTGGCTTCTGAAGACCTCAGTGCTCACAATTCATCTTTCTGCAGCGGTAGAAAAGACCCAGCGTAGGTGTTCTGGATCAAAGCGATACATGACCTGAGAACTCATTCATGCAGCCCGAAAGTTTAAAAACAGAAAGTTTGGCATCTTTTTTTCATTGCTGAAAAGTGTAGCATCCACAAATCTACAAATACGATGCAATACTCTATGATCCAGCTGTAAATGGCACGTAGAAATGGTTGGAAACAATAAAAGAGAATTCAGAATTCATTTTTGTGTCCTGGGGTGTGGTGGCGTCCGTTTTTGCACCTTGCAGCACGACGGTGGCCCATTTTTGTGCCCCACAGCATGGCGGCAGCATCCGTTTTCACGCCCCGAGGCACGGCAGCATCTCATTTTCACACCCTATGGCGCATCATCCTGTTTTTGCACACCATGGCGCTAGTGCAAGTGAGGGGATATGCGTGCACACACGCGCACACTGGCCAGCCTGTCCTGCGGCCCGGTGGCCAACAGGCCGCGACCCACTACTGGGCCGCAATCCACAGGTTGGGGACCCCTGTTCTAGCCGCTTCTTATACTGTAACATTTCATACAAATATTTGCCCAATCTCTTCTTAAAAACTTCCAGTGTTGGAGCATCCGTAACCTCTGGAGGCAAGTAGTTCCACTGATTAATTGTTCTCACTGTCAGGAAATTTCTTCTTAGTTCTAGGTTGCTTCTCTCCTTGATTACTTTCCATCTATTGATTCTTGTCCTGCTTTCAAGTGAT
>NW_015399291.1:0-1323 GCF_001527695.2 Protobothrops mucrosquamatus
AACTTCAGCCAGCTTGATGTAGAAGTTAAGGCACCAGGTTAGAAACTAGGAGACTGTGAGTTCTAGTCCTGTCTTGGGCACAAAGCTAGTTGGATGAGCTTGGACCAGTCACTCTCAGCAGGCAGTGGAAAACCACTTCCAAAAATCTTGCCAACAAAACTGCAGAGACTTGTTTAGGCATTTGCCAGGATTCAAGACTGACTTGAAAGTACCACCCACCCACCCAACCAACCAACCAAATGGTCTCAAGGAGTTCTAGCACTTTAAACCTTCACTAAGACTCTTGAAGTAGTAATAATTCTCAATTAATTAGTCAAGACCTTCACAATTAAAATTAAATTGCATTGCAATAGGAACAGATGGGACAAAGATATTTGTATGAAGATCCACCTCCCTCGCCCCCCCCCACGTCCCCCCCCAAAAAACTATTGGGAGGATTGCTAATAAACTCAGGAAGAACAAGGAAATATTACAGGTGATGTAGAAGGCAGATGCTATAATTGTCCTTGCAATAATAATAATAATTTTGAAATCCAAACATTTCATTCCTATAACCCCTTGATCCACTGCACAACAGGGGGTTTATTTCTGGACCATTTTCAGTTCATCGTAAAAGAAGGGAAAATGGATCCGTCCTTTCAAGAATCAGAATACCTAAAGTATAAAAGGATGCATCGTTGGTATTAATTTAAATCACTGTGGTGGCATAGAATTGTTGAACTGCTACAAATTACAGAAAACCCGAGATGGGATTTGTCTTGTAAAGACAGTTGCAAATAGCTTTAAAAGAAAATAACTAGAGGAAAATAGGTGACATTTCGTTTATTCCCACAATAGTGTTGGTAGATAACTATTTTCCTGGCCCATAAAGGTGACCCTTTCATAAAAGCTGACTAATTACTTAAATTGATGATGAAGAGCTGTGTTCTTCACATCCCCATGAATGCCACATTATTTATGAATATTTAACTTAATTGTCACAAACAAAGGGTAAACAATAAAGAAAGTAATGTAGGAAAAATGTTTTACCCGTGGTAAAGGAAACTTTTTACTAATGGAAGCTCTGCTGGAATAGCAAGCCATTGCTCAAAGAAAGTACTAGTACCGCTTTATAAAACCCTAGTGCAGGGGTGTCCAAACTTTTTTCAAAGAGGGCCAGATTGGATGAAGTGAACGTGCTGGAGGGCCGAACATTTTTCCAAACATTCTTTGAACCATTACAATTAAATGCAAATGAATTATTGTATGCCTCTTTCCTCTCCCTCTCTTTCCTCTTTCTCTCTCTCTCTCTTTCCTTTCCCTTTCCTCTCCCCTCTCTCTTTC
>NW_015399291.1:3769-6650 GCF_001527695.2 Protobothrops mucrosquamatus
GGCCGCCCTTCTCCCAGGGGGCGGGACACCCGGGCGCAGGGCCAATGAGGAGCCCTGCGAGGGGGCAAGTCCCATGAGAGAGAGAGAGAGAGAGACAGAAGTGCAAGTGCCTCTGTCTCTGTCTGTCTGTCTGTCTGTCTGTCTGTCTCTCTCTCTCTCTCTCTCTCATGGGACTTGCCGGAGGGCCGTGGGAGGGCCGTATTTACATACCGCAGGGAGGGCTGTTCGAGGGCCGGATTAAACCGGGCCGCGGGCCGCAAATGGCCCGCGGGCCGGACTTTGGACATGCCTGCCCTAGTGAGATCACACCTGAAATACTGCAACCAATTTTGGTCACCATATCACAAAAAAGATGTTGAGACTTTGGAAAAAGTTCAGAGGAGAGCAACTAAAATGATCAAAGGCCTGGAGGCTAAAACATACGAAGAACGGCTGCAAGACTTGGGTATGGCTAGTCTAAAGAAAAGAAAAAACAGGGGTGATGTGATAGCAGTATTCCAATATTTGAGCGACTGCCACAAAGAAGAGGGGATCAAACTATTCTCCAAAGCACCAGAGGGCAGGACAAGAAACAATGGTTGGAAACTGATCAAAGAGAGAAGCAACCTGGAATTAAGGAGGAAATTCCTAACGGTGAGGTCAATCAACCAGTGGAACAGTTTGCCTTCAGAAATCATGGGCACTCCATCACTGGAGGTTTTTAAGAAGAGATTAGACAGTCACTTGTCAGAAATGGTATAGGTTCTCCTGCTTGAGCAGGGGCTGGACTAGAAGACCTCCAAGGTCCCTTCCAGCTCTATTCTATTCCAAAGAAAGCTCAGCTCTAGGTCTCCAAAGAAAAGTTATTTTTATATCTTCCTCTCCCAAGGTGCACCATTTCCCAGAGTTTATTTGCAAGGCTCCATTCATTATGGAGCAAAGGAATTAGTTTAATTTTTTTTTTCATGACTATCAAGGAGTTCTACACTTGATGAGATGCTCAGAAGCAGATGACTTGACAGGTGGTTTTTTTCAGCCATAATTCAGCACTGCTGCATTGTATGTAACTGCATGCAACCGTTCATTTAGTGATCATTTGAAGCTACAACAGCTCTAAAAAAAGTGACCTATGACTGTTTTTCACACTTACAATCATTGCAGCATCCCCATGGTCATGTGATCAAAATTCAGACGCATGGCAACCGGCTTGTATTTTGACTCATATTTATGATGGTTGGAGTGTCCCCGCGGTCATGTGATCACCATTTGCAACCTTCTGACAAGCAAAGTCAATGGGGGAGCCAGATTCACTAACCTAACTGTAGTGATTCACTTAACAACTGTGGCAAGAAAAATTGTAAAACGGGGCAAAACTCACTTAACAACTGTCTCACTTAGCAACAGAAATGTTTGGCTCAGTTGTGGTCTTAAAACAAGGACTATCTATAGTTGGATATGATCTCCCACACCTGATTTGCAGCCTCCAAAGCACCCCAGGATCAAAATGGCTAATGTTCAATAAAAATAATGTTCCAATTGTTTAGGAGTGGTAGGCAGTTTTAGGGAGAGAAACTCCCATCTCAAAACCTCAAAACGTAGTAAAAAAAACAAACTGACATTTTTTTGAGTCCTGCCAGTGATGCATTATGGCAAGCCATACTGTGGCCTAGTAGCAAGTGGAGAAATTGAATTGAGCCCCCAGTCAAGGAAGACCCATAGTCTAGCTTTAATCAAGACATATTGGAGTTTGCTAACAGCTGATTCACAGCTATTGATTATTAAACAATTTGGTTTTTATTATTGCTGCGAGCCACCCAGAGTGGTGTTTCATAAGATGGGTGGCCATATAGATCTAATGAATGAATGAATAATGTGCATGTAGCACAATGTATCTAATAAGTACTGGAGAGTCATTAAAAATGGCCTTTAACACCCACCCACCCCCAAAAACGCATTATTTTTCCAAAACAAGAAAAAGGATGAAGGCCAAACACATATGCAAACCATATTTCTAGTCTTTCTCTATGCATGGTTTTGAATATTCCTATAAGTTTGAAAATCAGAGGGTCTACCATGTTTTATTTGTCTGGTTGTTATTAAAATATTCACAGTCTGTCCTCTGTCCTAGAGTTCACAGACCAGTTGTAATCTATAAGCTTCCTAAGTTAACATTTTAAATGTAGATAATAAAACTAAATAAAAACAATGCTTTTTTAATTTTTTTATATAGCAATGACCACAATAAAATGCCTCCTGATATTTCACTTATGGCTCTTTCATCACCTCCACTCTAAAAATGCAACGGGAGAGGCAGTATGAGTCTTGTTTGTATCCCTCGCTGTGAGATAGGAGAGACAGCACAATGCTTGTGTTCACATTTTCTTTGAGCCTTATGGGACCTGTACTGTAGCTGTCATCTGAAGAGGTTCCAAAAGCCAATGAATATTTTGGCTCCTTCGCATCAACCAATATGGTGAGGAGCCGTAATGTCAAGAACTGTTTTCAACTTGTGTAGATATTATATGACAGATTCCAGGAGTTTGCATATCAATACATAGTGAAAATTATCCTGCTGAACTCAGAACGGAGTGTGCCTTAATGCAATTGCTCTTCGTTCACACCATACTTATTGGGCTGTCAGTCATCCAATCCTCTAGACAACCCTTTTCTAAGCATCCTACATTTATTGTGGGCTTATCAATGAATTCTAAGTTCTGGGAATGTCTTCTCACAATTAAGTACTTTAACAGTAGGTTGCACCCTGGGGATCCCTTCGACAAGATACAAATATTTATCATTGATGTCTGCCAGTAAACCACACTATGAAACTGCCCCTTGGAGCAACTCAGTTTTAACAACTAGGCTTCTCAGTCTCCAGAAATATCTCCTTCCTACTAGCTTG
>NW_015399292.1:0-1171 GCF_001527695.2 Protobothrops mucrosquamatus
GAAGCCAAGAACATGCCTTGCGTTCAAAGGCGGAACGAGGAAGGAGCGCTTCGGAGCAGGCGGCCCAAGAGAGCCCGGGCGCACCCAGCCGTGTTTTTTATTAGCATTATTGCCTCTAATCCAATTTTCTGATCCTGTTTGCATTTTGTTTTGCTAATTTCATTGCAGGGACGGGAAGGGGTTTGGAAGCAGGAGAGCATCAGTGGAGAATCCCCCCCTTCCCTCCCTTTGCCATGCCATCCCGCCTTGGCTTCCTTTAATATACTTATCAATAGCTTCATCTTTCCCTGTTTAATCTGGAGAATCCCATTATCTGAGACCTTCTGTTGCATTAAACGGTTAGTGGGCTTGACCGCCTCCGGTATTATCCTTTGCTTGTTAGCTCGACTAATAACAACCCTTCGTTTAGACCAGGGGTAGGCAACCTGGGCTCTTTTATGACTCGTGGACTTCAACTCCCAGAATTCCTGAGCCAGCGTCGCTCAGCATGGAAACCTCTCCCTTTCCCCTCAGCATGGCTGGCTCAGGAATCCTGGGAGTTGAAGTCCATGAGTGAAGGGGCCGAGGTTGCCTACCCCTGTCCTAAGTCCTCCTGTTCTAAGCAGTGAACCTCCTAGCCAGGCGTAGGCAGCCTTGGCTCTTTTATGACTGGTGGACTTCAACTCCCAGAATTCCTGAGCCAGCCATGCTGAGGGGAAAGGGAGAGGTTTCCAAGCTGAGCCATGCTGGCTCAGGAATTCTGGGAGTTGAAGTCCACGAGTCATGAAGGGGCCATAGTTCCCCCATGCTGGCTCAGGAATTCTGGGAGTTGAAGTCCCCAAGTCATAAAAGAGCCAAGGTTGCCTACCCCTGGTTTAGACCGATGAAAGTTTGTGAAATAAGAACGGGGTGGGTGGGTAATGAAGATGAGGAAGTCGGGCTGGTTGGGATTTGGGCTCCTTTCTAAATTGCAGGCGCTTCCAGGTCACAAGGTTACAGGCAGCCCTTGACTTGCAACCATCCATTTAGTGACCGTTCGAAGTTACAACGGCACTGGACAAAAAGTGACTTAACGACTGTTTTTTCACACTTAACAACCGTTGGCAGCATCCCCATTGGACACGTGATTTACATTCGGACGCTTGACAGCCGGTTCGTATTTATATATATATATATATATATACGATTTTAA
>NW_015399292.1:4865-6649 GCF_001527695.2 Protobothrops mucrosquamatus
CACCAGGAGACGGTGAGTTCTAGTCCCACCTTAGGCATGAAAGCTGACTGGGTGACTCTTGGCCAATCACCAGGAGACGGTGAATTCTAGTTCCGCCTTAGACATGAAAGCCAGCTGGGTGACTTTGGACCAATCACCAGGAGACGGTGAGTTCTAGTCCCACCTTAGGCATGAAAGCCGGCTGGGTGACTTTGGACCAATCACCAGGAGACGGTGAGTTCTAGTCCTACCTTAGGCATGAAAGCCAGCTGGGTGACTTTGGGCCAGTCCCCAGGAGACGGTGAGTTCTAGTCCCACCTTAGGCATGAAAGCTGACTGGGTGACCGAGTCCCTTTTTCCCAATGCTGTTGGAACCCCAAACGGTCGCTAAATGAACTGCTGTAACACTAGGATCCCCTGTATTTTGGAAATCAAACGAATGAATCAAGGCGCTTGGACGAAAATCTCATAACATCATCCATGAGACCCAGCCATCCGGTTGAAGCTACAACACCCCCTCGACGCAAGGAGATCAGTTTATCCCTCTTTTGCAATTAATGCAAAATGAACGAAATTACCTTTTTTTTTTTTTAAACTTAATAATTTCCCAAGGATCCATTTCCTGGGGGAGCGATTTTAAAGCTCTCCAGACCTCGCCCTCGATCTTCAATTTTTCTCAGGGCGAGGTGGAGAGCAGGGCCCCGAATAACACTTCACACGCTTCAGGCGTGTTCGTGCATATGTAGATGAGTCTTTCCGGTCCGGCGTGGATTCCCCAGACGAGCGTTCAGACGGCGTCGGAGAGCCTGGAATTAGGGACTCAAGTCAAGTGTTCAAGCCCATCGCCGGACGCTGATGAATTCACGAAGAGCCATAAATAGGTCATGCGCCGTGATTGGGAAGAGGACTCTCTTATGGGGTCTCTAGGATTTTAGGTCTGTATTAAATGGAAATACTGAAAACACTATAAAGAGTGCAGAGAAGAGCAACAAAGAGGATCAGGGGACTGGAGGCTAAAACATATAAGGAACGGTTGCTGGAATTGGGTATGTCTAGTTTAATGAAGAGAAGGACGAGGGGGGACATGATAGCAGCATTCCAGTATCTCAGGGGCGGCCCCAAAGAAGAGGGAGTCAGGCAAGGCGCTACCTTGCTCAATAGTAGTAACTGTGAGAGGGATCTCGGAGTCCTAGTGGACAATCCCTTAGTTAGCCATGTGTTGCAGCTGCCAAAAAAGCCAACACAGTGCTGGGCTGCATTAACAGAGAGATAGAATCAAGATCACGTGAAGTGTTAATACCACTTTACAAGGCCTTGGTAAGGCCACACTTGGAATACTGCATCCAGTTTTGGTCACCACGATGTAAAAAAGATGTTGAGACTCTAGAAAGAGTACAACAAAGAGCAACAAAGATAATTAGGGAACTGGAGGCTAAAACATATAAGGAACGGTTGCTGGAATTGGGTATGTCTAGTTTAACGAAGAGATAGACGGGGGACATGATAGCAGTCTTCCAATATCTCAGGGGCTGCCCCAAAGAAGAGGGAGTCAAGCTATTCTCCAAAGCACCAGAAGGGTAGGAGAAGAAGCAACGGATGGAAACTGATCAAGGAGAGAAGCAACCTAGAACTAAGGAGAAACTTCCTGGCAGTGAGAACAATTAATCAGTGGAACTACTTGCCAGCAGAAGCTGTGAATGCTCCAACACTGGAAGTTTTTAAGAAGTGACTGGACAGCCATTTGTCTGAAATGGTATAAGGTTTCCTGCCTGAGCAGGGGGTTGGACTAGATGACCTCCAAGGTC
>NW_015399293.1:0-6649 GCF_001527695.2 Protobothrops mucrosquamatus
ATATCATCTCCCTAGACAGGAACCATTTTGGCTAATCTTGAAAAGGCAGGAGAAGGGGCTCCCAAGGCATTAACCAACCCAACTATTGAACCAAAAAATTATTACTTTAGTACCCAGCTAATCAACTATTTGATACAATTGCTTGTTGTTTTTATAATAGTTGTCATGATTATTATTATGCCAAGAAACCCAGTTTGTCATTGACAAACTTCTTGCTATAAATTTATTTCTGGGGAGTTAATTAAATTTAGATTTCCTGGGAAATGCATATTAAAAAAATGTTTCTAAATGTGTTTTTCTACCAGCCCTTTGGATTGCAATAAATCTAAAGTCAGTATTTTATAAAAAGGGATTACAAACAGATTGCATTTAATCAAATTCAGATCGAAAGGCAGGTTGTGCCTGGAAGTGGTAATAGATACAGATGATTTTGGATCATAACTACTGTAATGTTGAGAAATGTTAAAAAAAAACAAAGTTGTATCCATATTGTATTATACAGCTGCTTGTGTTAGGGTTCTTGGCTGATGTTGGAACATCATGGTATAGAAGCTACTTATGTTATAAATCATCCTTGTTGGCTTCACAATCTTTTCAACACTATTGCACTGACCAGTTCTTTTTTTAAAGCTGTGTTCCTCGACCTCAGCAACTTTAAGTTGTATGGACTTCAACTCCCAGAATTCTGCAGTCAGCATTCCCCATAGAACTCCAGATTAAGCACAACTTGTGATATAGTGTTGGGACATCTTTGGCCCCAAGTGTTTAACAATTATATAATCCTGGGCTCAAGCTTTTATGCTCTATGTTGAAGTGTTTTGATTAGAAAGTTGACCAGGAGCATGTAGGGGTAGATGGTTAACAACAAGATCACAATGAAAGTAGTGCCCATCAGCTTAATCTGATTGCTCACACTCCCTATCCCCTAGGGCAGGGGTAGGCAACCTTGGCTCTTTTATGACTCGTGGACTTCAATTCCCAGAATTCCTGAGCCAGCATGGCTCAGCTTGGAAACCTCTCATTTTCTCCTCATGTGGCTGGCTCAGGAATTCTGGGAGTTGAAGTCCATGAGTCATAAAAGAGCCAAGGTTGCCTACCCCTGCCCTAGAGCATCAATGAGACCAACCAGTTTGACCATAGTCAAGACTGATTATGACATTTCAAGACAAAAGCTCAAATATATTCTGGAAAAAGGTAGAGAAATAAGAGACTTGAACTTATTGGTAGCCCTACATTGCAATGCACAAGGACATACATTCAATTTCACAGCTACTAAGATGGCTGAGCAGGTACAAAAACAGTCAAGGGAATAATTGAAGCCTGGAAAACAGGCCCCTTGTCAGTTGACAGGAGTGCTGATTTACCACCAGCTTATGAAATACTTAGGAGCTGAGAGCTTGGCAGCCCAAGGAAACAACAGCCAATCGCCAGCCTTCAACATAGCAATCAGCCAATAGGAAGGCACCACATAAATACGACTCACAGAAAAGTCCAAAGTATGTAGTCCAGTAGAAAGACATTCTCTGAGGATGGGCTCCAGCATGAGTCCAAAAGCACGGAAGAGTAAACCTCTGGTCCCGGGGACCAACCCAGATTCAATCTTGCAACATTATCCTGGGACATGTAGATTTGCCTTCATTTGTTAGAGAAATAAACTTCATCCCACGTTTAGTATATCTGATCTCAGTGGCCTGCATAGGCATGTAGAAAGATAAATATAGACACAGAATTCAGCAATGGATTTATTTAGGTGAAACATTCTCTATTTGTGGTTCGGAAATTAACCAGAATTTGAGTGTGAAACCCTTGTGATTGATCTGGACAGACAAAAATAGGTTGAAGGAATCTCTAGGAATCTTTGGTTTTCCAGAAAAATGTATTCCAACTGTAGCAGAGTAAATAGTACACTTGACATCATTTGTTTTTGTAAACATGTTTGTAGAACTGAACTTTTTAGCATTTGATCTGCTTTAGAAGGATATTTAAAATGTTGATTTGGAAATTTACATGAGAGTCATATCTGATGTTTCACAGCACAGAGGGGGACCCACACTGCTGCAGAAATCTGGAGACCAGCTTCACCGCCATTTAGGATTGTTTCCAGAATGGAGTGTGTGAACATACACCAAGGAGAATGGTGGGAGGTTCATTGTTACCATCCAGGGTTGTTTACAAACAAATCTTCATGCACATACCATTTCAAACGAAGTTCATGGTTGAAAACTGATTAAAAAACGTGGTCTGAATTGCTGAGAGGAATGAGCAAAACTGATTTCCAAAGTTATTTTTTTTGTTTCTTGAGGATAAACACTGTTGCCAATTGAAAGGGATTCTCATGTAATGTTAATTGGGTTAGTTACGATATTGATACAGCATTAAGAAACAGAAATGATAGCATTTGCAACCCTGAAGTGATTGAATTTGTTTTTGACATATTCAGAAATCTCCTTCAGTGTCAGCAAGGAAAGTTTCTCTCTTTACCTCGCATCCTGATGCTTGAAAAAAATAGCACTTAGACCTATATACCGCTTTATAGTGCAATGTGCTTACAGCAGTGGTTCTCAACCTGTGGGTCGGGACCCCATTTGGGGTCGATCGACCATTTCACGGGGGTCACCAAGCAAGACTGTCCGCCATTTTTTTTGTCCGCCATTTTTTCCCCTTTTCCGGTGGGTGCCTTACCTCCGTTGGGCTGGGCCAGCTGGTGGTCGGCCTGCTCCATCTCTGCCGCTTGCCAGCTACGCCTCGGCCGGCACAGGGGGCGGAACCACGCATGTGCGGCGCTCCCGAGCAGGGAAAGTCCTCGACTTATGACCGGTTGGGTAGTCCTCGACTTACGACCGGTTTAGTCCTCGACTTACGACCGGTTTAGTCCTCGACTTACGACCGGTTTAGTCCTCGACTTACGACCGGTTGGGGTCACGGCATTAAAAAGGTTGAGAACCACTGGCTTACAGAGTCAACATATTGCCCATAACAATTTGAGTCCTCATTTTACTGACCTCAGAAAGGTGGAAAGCTGAGTCAACCTGGAGCCAGTCAGGATCGAACTGCTGGCAGTGGGCAGAATCAGCCTGCAATGCTGCATTCTAACCCCTGCCCACCACGGCTCAGTTAAATCAATGATGTCACTACAGCAATATCACAGACCCCGTCCCTGCTGGAATGATGTTGATTATTTTAGCATTTCTGGACCCTAAAGTAGCAGATTCTAGTCTCAAGGAACAAAAGAAGGCAAGAGGGAAGAGTGGCCTTCCCCCATGACTCTTATATCACAGGAACAGCAAGTTTGGAATGAGATAACTCACTGTAGCTAACTCGTTGCAGCTAACTCACCACGAGCCGAATAACTTGCCATGGGACAATTCTCCATGGGACAATTTCACAATTCAACTGAATTATTTAAAATAAATAAATTATTTTCATTTTTGACATTCACATTTCATTTTGTCCCTCCTTTTGCACCGATGAATGAATGGTGAATGATCTCAGCTGATCCACAGAGGACAGTAAATAAAACAGAGACATCATCCTGACAGATCTATAAAAGATTTTGGGGGAAATGGGTGTGTGTGTGTGTGTGTTTCATGATGATGGGATGAATCAATGTCCCTGCACCACATTGAATAAATCCTGGGCTGCCATCCCTCTCTTTCAAATCTTGCAATGTAGGATGAGAAAACTGAAGTCTGTTTTGTTTTTTTGTTTTTTTCCAAATGAAAAATATTTATGCGTTTTGCTGACCTCATTTAATCGTTGCCTAAGTTACATTACATGTAACCTATGTAAATGAAGAAGAATTGCAGCGTTGTTAAGTATCGTTGGCGTGTTTAAACCATTAGTTCTCAGAAATGTGCAGAGATTTAGCGCTATAATGTCCAGCCCTTGGCTATGTTTGCTAGATCAGGGGTCCCCAACCTCCGATCTGTGGACCGGTAATGGGCTGCGGCATGCCAGCAACTGGTCCACACAAACAAGCAAAGCCCCATCCGTGGGATACAGGCAGCACACAAAACCACGCACCCTCTGGTCCGCGTAAAAACCTCTCTCCACGGAACTGGTCCCTGGTGCCCAAAAGGTTGGGGACCTCTGCTTTAATGCTTCTATTACACCCTTTCTTTGATATTAATGTAATTTTTGTACCACACCAAGTTGTCCCGCAGCAAGTTGGCTGTGACGAGTTGGCTGTGGTGAATTGTCATAGACCCCAGCAAAGTATGAAGTATGACAATGTCAACAACTGCATTGGAATGAATGGTGACCCAGAATATCTTCCAGCTGTGAAGCCTGTTGAAAAAAAATGCATTTTCCCACTGTTAATGACAGATGTTTCTGGTCTACTGCATTGTATCTAGGAACCTTGGGTAGTAATATGAGAAAATATGAGAATCAAAGAGGAAAGCGATGTCCTTCTTTTCTTGTTAAGAGTACTGAGATACCCACATGGTTTCTGTTTCAGTGTGAGACATGATACAAATGTTAGGGTCGACATATTTGCTTCGTGCTGTGATCTGAAATCCATATTTTAGCCCCATCACTCATGGTTAAATGTAGTAAGAATGCAAGGTGTACCCTATCCCTATTTTAACAATTATTGTCAGCTTCGTTAGAGTTCTGGGGTTTCCTTTAATATTCTCAAATGTCTTGTGATATTTGAGGCAACTTTTGCTGCCAAGCCTGCCTCATTGGTAGATTAAACTATACATAACCCACGGGCTTATATGGATTTTTCTTTGGGGGCCACAAAGATTAAAACTTGATTTCATATTAAAGTGGTTTTTAGGATTATACTTTCAATCGTGATGCACAGAGCCCCCTCTATGCTTACTTGTTCTTGTCTCCAGCATATTCCTGACTGATTTATGTCTGATGTCCATGCAGTTTAATATTGTTTCTTTGAGGATCTCCATAAAGGGCACATAACCAAAATCAAATTACCGAGTTTTCCTCAGTAGTAAAATAATATTGAAATGTTCCACTCTCCTCTTCATGCTATGTCAGGCTGCCTGCTCTGCCTCATTAACAAATTTCAACTGTCTTCTGTCTTGTGGAAACTTCAGCCCCGGCTGTCTGAGCGAGAGGCAAGGCAATCAAGATGGTGGTGTGATTGGGCAATTGGCTGCCATCTTGATTTTGCATCTCACATGCTGTCAAAGAAGAATTCATTTAATCAAAACCTGCTTATTCTGTACAGTATCTTTTTTAACTGAAAAAGAAAAACAACAACAAAAGAAAGGATTACGTGTCCTTGTACTGTATGTTTGCAGATAATAATAATAATAATAATAATAATAATAATAATAATAATAATAATAATAATAATAATAATAATAATAATAATAATAATAATAATAATAATAATAATAATGTAAAAGACCTTGGAGGTCATTTAGTCCAACCCTCTGCTCAGGCAGGAAACCCTATGCCATTTCAGACAAATGGCTGTCTAGTCTCTTCTTAAAAATTTCCAGTATTTGAGCATTCAGAACTTCTGGAGGCAGGTTGTTCCACTGATGAATTGTTCTAACTATCAGGAAATTTCTCCTTAGTTTAGGGGTCTTCAGACTTGGCCCTTTTACGACTTGTGGACTTCAACTCCCAGAATTCCTCAGCCAGGCAAGCTGGCTGAGGAATTCTGAGAGTTGAAGTCCACAAGTCATAAAAGGGCCAAGTTTGAAGACCCCTGCCTTAGTTCTTGGTTGCTTCTCTCTTTGATTGGTTTCCATCTGTTGCTTTTTGTCCTGCCTTCAGGTGCTCTGGAGAATAGCTTGACTCCCTCTTCTTTGTGTTGTTGCTCTGATGGTGTTAAAGCTGAGGAGTACTTGGTGCTCTCTGAGCTCGGTGATTTTCTTGCAGACATTTCATTACCCAACTAGGTAACATTATCAGTACTAGAAAGGCGTGCAGTTTTCTCTCAGATTATATTCTGGTGGATTGCCTGTCAGTGTTGGAGTGGGGGGTGGTCTTAGAAATTCTTTGGTTGGGCTGTTTACTAATGGTTCCTTGGAAGTTTTTTATTGTTTAACTTGATTGTTGGTCTGACATTAATCTTGGAGTTAAGCTAATGTGGGTCTGATTGCTGGTGGAAAGATGCTTGGGTCTTTTTGTTCTTTTTGACTATCCAATCAAGAAAGTATAAGACCTGGCAAAATAAATACATTCTGAGCCTCCTCTTAAGAAGCAGTAAAAGGAAGGCTTGGTTCAACTCTATTGGCAATTTATTCCATTATATGGACTCCACCCAAGATCACCGCAGATGGGGACAGCAGCCAAGAAATTAAAAGACGCTTGCTGCTGGGCAGGAAAGCTATGGCAAATGTAGACAGCATACTAAAAAGCAGAGACATCACCCTGCCAACAAAAGTGCATATAGTCAAGGCCATGGTTTTCCCAGTTGCAATGTATGGCTGTGAAAGTTGGACCATAAGAAAGGCTGAACAACAAAGAATTGAGGCCTTTGAACTATGGTGCTGGAGAAGACTCCTGCGAGTCCCCTGGACTGCAAGGTGATCAAACCGGTCAGTCCTAGAGGAGATCAACCCTGACTGCTCTTTAGAAGGCCAGATCCTGAAGTTGAAACTCAAGTACTTTGGCCACCTAATGAGAAGGAAGGACTCACTGGAGAAGAGCCTAATGCTGGGAAAGATTG
>NW_015399293.1:13713-15191 GCF_001527695.2 Protobothrops mucrosquamatus
GGGGCAAGCCATTTCTTATTCCAAGGTGCTTTGTGCACTGAGACTCCAGCCCTCTAAGTAGATTATTCTTTTCTGGATGGTGTCCCATTCTTTTATGCAAGGAAAATCTCGAGAGAGGTGACTTTTCTCAGTACATTCACCGTGCAGAGACAGGTAAAGCTTTGCTTGGTTTGAGGAGTTTCTTCAAGTCCTGACAAATGCGAGAGAAGGATCTGCAAGCCCTGATGTAGCCTTGTGGGCCAGAGAATTCCTAGTCCTCCCACAATTCAACATCTGCACCAGCTCTTCAAAGGGAACAGATGTGCAGTTATTTTTAGACGAGAAGTGTAATAAGACATTGTGAAGTGGATGATGAATCAGATCCATTAGATGCGGAGGAAGAGGCTGTTTCAGAAATACCACTGAATTGGAGAGCTAAATGTGATAAACAAAGCGCTCCCATCTCTAGCTAGATTGCAGATAAGGATTTTGGATATCAAAATACAGCTGGGCAAACTTGACGCCTACCTTTGTCTGGCTCAACAACTGAAGAACTTGATTGTCTACAACACACCTCAGCAAATGCAGAGCCAAACCCAAAATGTGATGATTCTGGAAAAACAAAAAAAAGCATGCTTAGATCATGGAGATATCCTGGTATGAAAACAAGGCAACAGAAACCTTTATTTATTGTAGCTAGTCTAATGAAAAGAAGGTGACAGGATAGCAGTCCATGTAGCAATATATAAGGGGCTGCCACAAAGAAGAGGGGGGTGTCAATCTATTCTCCAAAGCACCACCTGAAGGCAGGACAAGAAACAACAGATGGAAGCTAATCAAAGAGAACTAGAAATAAGTAGAAATTTCCTAAAAGTGAGAACAATTAACCGGTGGAACAGCTTGCCTCCAGAAGTTGTGCGTGCTCCATCACTGAGGGTTTTAAAGAAGAGATTGGACAGTCCTTTGTCTGAAATGATATAAGATCTCCTGCTTGACCAAGGGGTTGGACTAGAAGACCTCCATGGTCTCTTCCAACTCTGTTATTCTATGTTCTGTGTTCTAACCTTTATTCTTCTGGGTTCAGTTCTCATTGCTCCCAATCTGAGGATCTGCATCATTCCTTTGAAATATTAGAGTGGCATATGTCAGTGTCCCCCTTCTTTGTGCTGAATTGAAATTACATTTCAAGCCAAGTTTTTAACAAGTCATAAAGTTAGAAGCTCAAACCTTAAGTTGAAAGAAATCCGAACTCCATTCAAAATGGAAAATTGTACTCTGCACAATAAAATTGGATTTGCTACATCTTCGAGACCGCCTCCTGCCGCAGATTACCTCCCATCGGCCTGTACGCTCCCACAGAGTGGGTCTCCTCAGGGTGCCGTCGGCCAGACAGTGCCGGCTGGCGACCCCAAGGGGGAGGGCCTTCTCTGTGGGAGCTCCCACCCTCTGGAATGAACTACCCCCAGAGATCAGGGTGATCCCTGATCTCCCTTCCTTCC
>NW_015399294.1:0-6649 GCF_001527695.2 Protobothrops mucrosquamatus
CCCCCGACGATGCAGCCGTGCCGCCGCCGTCGCCACCGGAGCCGCTGCCTCCCGTCCTGCTACCCCTCCCCACCCGTTCGGCTGAGGACGCGGCAGAGGCCAGGCAGGGGGCGGCGGGGACCCCCGACGATGCTGCCGTAAGAGAGAGAGAGAAAGAGAGGAAAGAGAGAGAAACAGGAAAAGAGAGAGGAAAGAGAGAAAGAGAAAGAGAGGAAAGAGAAAGAGAAAGAGGAAAGAGAGAAGAGAGGAAAGAAAGAGAAAGAGGAAAGAGAAAGAGGAAAGAGAAAGAGGAAAGAGAAAGGAAAGAGGGAAAGAGGAAAGAGGGAGAGAGAAAGGGAGAGGAAAGAGAAAGAGAAAGGGGAGAGGAAAGAGAAAAAGAGGAAAGAGGGAGAAGAAAGAAAAAAGAGGAAAGAGAGAGGAAAGAGGGAGGGGAGAGAGGAAAGAGAAAGGAAAGAGAGACAGAGAGAGACCGTTTTGACATCTAAAATGAAGATAACACTGCATATATCCTTGTTTACCTTTATTTTATATATACACACACAAACACAGATACATACATACATACATACATACATACATTAAAGGTAAAAAAGGATATATGCAGTGTTATCTTCATTGTAGATATCAAAAGGGTTTTGCGGCTCCCAGTGTTTTGTTTTCGGTGGGAAACGTGTCCAAGTGGCTCTTTGAGTGTTTTGGGTTGCCTACCCCTGTCCTAAGGGAGGCTGCGGTGCTTCACGGCCCTTTCTGCGGAGGAGGCTGAACTAAGCTCTGCCGGCGCTATCACCCTCTTGGCTCTCTCTCTCTCTCCCTCTCCACGCCTGGGCGCTTCTCCAACCAGGCTGGGCAGAGCCGGCGGAGTGGCCTTCCTGCCCCCCCTCCCCGGCCAGCTGGATGGGGGGTTGGGGGTCACCACAACATGAGGAACTGTATTAAAGGGTCGCGGCATTAGGAAGGTTGAGAACCACTGTTCTAACATGAAGGAAGACAGCACCAGCATAGGGCAGTCTCCCATCATGAATTCACCATCTACAACAGGGGTGTCAAACTGCCGGCCCACGGGCCAGTTTCATCATACCGGAGCCGTGCCCACCCCATTGCCGGCAATGGCAAAAAAGCTCCGTGACGTCGCGAGTTTGACATGCCTGATCTACAATGACTGTAGTCAGCTCTTCCTCTGTAAAGTTGGTTTCTTCACTTGCTCCATCTTGAGACAGCCTGAGATGTAGAAGGCCTTATGTGAGGAAGTCATAATATTCTACTTCCCTGAACCCAGTTTTGTTAAAAGCACAAAGTTGCTATGCTTTCTGGTACCTCTGTTGTAGCTCTTTCAACTGTGTGTATGCCTGCTGCCATCTGGGGTTTTCACAGTGGACAGGGAAGCCGTTAGAACTGTAGATGTGGTCATTGTCCAGGCTAAGGGAGTTAAAACGGGCAGCCATCTTCTCCTCTGAGAGAAAATGTTTAGAACTGGGTTCCCTGTTGAGGCGCCTGAACAAAAGGACAGATCAAGTAACTTTAATGACTATATTTTATTTCCATTTACTTTGGGGTACAGAAAAAAAAGAGAAAAAACATTTTTTAGAGCTTCACTATCTACTGGAAGAATATTTCTTTTTCCACCTTTTCTTTTAAAAGAGAGAGAAAAGGAAAAAAAGGTGTCTGGGAAAGATTTTGTAACCCACTGAGGGCATCTTGTGGTGGAAAATTAAAATTGCAATTGCCTGTTTTTCCTTGGAGATGAGGTGGGCTTGACCTTCAAACTATTCTTGAAGAGAAAAGATAAGCTGATCCAGCTGTGGGAAATTGTGGGGGTGGATATTGTTTATATATAGCCTCCACTAAAAGATAAAAGGGGCTCTCTTCAATTACTATTAAAATGGAGAAACCTTACTTAAACTAAATTGTAAACTTATATTGGAAAAAAATTACGAAGCCACTGAAGAAGTATGTGCTAAAATGAAAGAGATTATTACAGAAATCAGAGACAGAAGCCTCACTCCAAATTCTCCAAACCTTCAAACTGATCTCCAGACCATATCTGACTATGCTATAAATCAAAATATACTAGAAGAGCTAATTGAGATTAAAGAGGATTCTATTTTACCTTACAAGCATTCCATCTATATTCTCGAGGATCAGAAGAACCAAAGATTGAGATTGGAACTTTTGAATCAACGAGGGTTTAATGACAAAAGAGCCAGACGCCCAATACAGATGACGGGGTGTCTCCTATTGACTCAAATGATATTACAAGCAACAAAGGGAGATCTACTTGCTGAGATGGAAACCTTGTTATGGAAACTGCCCTGGCACAAAAAGAAAGCCAGAATAAGACTGAAAAGAGAAATTTAAAACTATATGTAATGGATTAAAAGGCACTGTAGAAATATGGATTGATTTAAGGTTTAAGATTTAGTGTTAGAAGCAAGAGTAAAATTTGTGATTACCAGAATATATATGTTAAATAGATTAAGAATGTAATTTTTGGGAATAATAGGTTTATCTGTATGAAAACTATTTTGTAATGGAATGAATGAAATTGGAAGAGGTTTTATAGTGATTTGGATTGATTTAATAATTAATTGAGTATGCTAAATTAGTAAGATGATGCTTTGTGTAATATTATGGGTGTTTTTAGACATAACAATTATTGGGATGAGATTTGAATTTTGCCTAACGGACTGAAATGATTTAAGGTTTGATATTATTTTGTTTTGTTAGAGATAAACTGATTGATGGATTGTATATGTATATAAGGCAGGAGATACATCATGAAACAAGACATGATAAGTCATAAAGCGGAACAGGAGACTTAAATACGTGTATTACAGGACATAAAGCAGGACTTAAGTCATAAAACAGGACATGAGTCTTAAATGCGTGTATTAGAAGGAGAACAAAAGGAAATAGAAGAAGTCAAAACCGCAAGTTCATTTGTCGGTCACACAAAGGTGTTAAGTATGAAGCTTTGCTACAGCTAACCACATATGTCTTTATGTCTCATTTGCAGCTAACCACAAGTATGTTACAGGAAGTTTAGACGCTGTAGGTAGGAAATGTAGCAAGATATGTTAGTGACAGGGAGGGGGGCTGTATGCTGTAAGGGGGCTATGATTCAAAGCAACCAATCCATGCTATCAGTTACATTTCCGTGTTTTGCTGTTTCTGACGAGAATATATAAACTTGTGTTTTTTTATATAAAGCTGTTCAGATGTGCTTACAAATATATTGTTCTGAACCTTTTGCGCAAAATAAAACACAGGTCTGAGTCCTGTGATTTTCTGCAATATATAGGCTAGAGTTATATTTTATTTTAATTAGGATAAATATTGAGTAGTGGATGAAGAAACAAGAGAGATATGTGATAAAATTAAGTTTAGGAGATTAAGAACTAGAATACATTTGGAAGGGACACCCGAAGTGATAATATGTTTATTTAAGGCTTAAGTGGATTATGGTAATTGTAAATGAATGAAGTTTAAAAACAGGATTAGGATTTAGAGAAATTCAATGTAGAAATGGATTGTTTTAAATATGTTATATTGTTTGAGGGAAATAGAGAGGGAATATTTAATGTATTTACTTGGGTTATTTTATGTGGTTTTGTTGTTGGATGTTTGATTGCCCCAGCACCACAGTGTGTCTCGAGCACTTTGTTGTAAGAGTTAAAAAAAACTAATAAAATTTGTTCTAAAAAAAAAGAAATTAGAAATCAAGTGTAAATAAGTGTACAATCTATTAGTTCAGCTTTCCACAACAATCCGAGTTTCTCATGTGGCCCCTTGGGAAAATTGCCTACCCCTGCTTTGAAGGAAGACTAGTTGAGCCACAGAGCTTGAGTGCCACAAAGATGCCTCTAGCACAGTGGTTCTCAACCTTCCTAATGCCGCGACCCTTTAATACAGTTCCTCATGTTGTGGTGACCCCCAACCCCCCATCCAGCTGGCCGGGGAGGGGGGGCAGGAAGGCCGCTCCGCCGGCTCTGCCCAGCCTGGTTGGAGAAGCGCCCAGGCGTGGAGAGGGAGAGAGAGAGAGACCGAGAGAGAGAGAGAGCCAAGAGGGTGACAGCGCCGGCAGAGCTTATTTCAGCCTCCTCCACGGAAAGGGCCGCGAAGCAGCGCTGCCTCCCTTAGGACAGGGGTAGGCAACCCAAAACACTCAAAGAGCCACTTGGACATGTTTCCCACCGAAAACAAAACACTGGTAGCCGCAAAACCCTTTTGATATCTAAAATGAAGATAACACTGCATATATCCTTTTTTACCTTGTATGTATGTATGTATGTATGTATGTATGTATGTATGTATGTATGTATGTATCTGTGTTTGTGTGTGTATATATAAAATAAAGGTAAACAAGGATATATGCAGTGTTATCTTCATTTTAGATGTCAAAACGGTCTCTCTGTCTCTCTCTTTCCTTTCTCTTTCCTCTCTCCCCTCCCTCTTTCCTCTCTCTCTTTCCTCTCCCTCTCTTTCCTCTGTTTTTTCTCTTTCCTCTCCCTCTCTCTCTTTCCTTTTTCTCTTTCCTCTCCCCTTCTCTTTCTCTTTCCTTTCTCTTTCCTCTCCCTCTTTCTCTCTCTCCCTCTTTCCTCTTTTTCTCTTTCCTCTCCCCCTCTTTCTCTTTCCTCTCCCCTTCTTTCTCTTTTTCCTCTCTTTCTCTCTCTTTCCTCTCCCTTTCTCTCTTTCTCTTTCCTCTCTTTCTCTTTCCTCTCTTTCTCTTTCTTTCCTCTCTCTCTCTTCTCTCTCTTTCCTCTTTCTCTCTCTCTTTCCTCTCTCTTTTCCTCTGTTTCTCTCTCTTTCCTCTCTCTCTTTCTCTCTCTCTCTTACGGCAGCATCGTCGGGGGTCCCCGCTGCCCCCGGCCCGGCCGCCACCCCCGCCAGGACTCCGCACTGCCCAGCCTCGCCCTCCGCCCATCGATGGAGCTGCGGTGGGGGCTGGTGCCACGCGGCCCCTGCCAGCCCCTCCGCCAGCCCAGCTGCTCCCCCCCAGGTACCCCTCTTGCCCCGGCACTCGCCCGAGCCGCCCAGGAGGCACCAGGAGGAAGGAGGAGAGGAGGGCGAGGAAGCAGCCGCCGCTGCCCCAGCCGGAACTCCGCGCTGCCCGGCCTCGCCCTCCGCCCATCTGATGGAGCCGCGGTGGGGGCTGGTGCCGCGCGGCCCCTGCCAGCCCCTCCGCAAGCCCGGCTGCTCCCCCCCAGGCACCCCTCTTGTCCCGGCGCCCGCCCGAGCCACCTGGGGGGCAGCAGGAGGAAGAAGGGGAGGAGGAAGAGGCGGGCAAGGAGATAGCGGAGCGGTGTCTCGGTTCCTAAGACCATCGGAAATATGTGTTTTCCGATGGTCTTAGGCGACCCCTGTGAAAGGGTCGTTCGACCCCCAAAGGGGTCGCGACCCACAGGTTGAGAACCGCTGCTCTAGCAGCTCTCTTGACATCTTTTTAGATGCTGTGTGAATAAATGCTAGATGGATGAGTTCTCTATCTCACACCTACGCCTAAACAGAATCTTTTCATATTTATCTGAAATCACAGCATATGATTACCGAGACCCTTGTACACCACTGAAATTCACCAATCTGTGTCTGGGTTTCATCCATAGAATTGTGCATGGCACATCACGTTCCCAGCTTGGGAGGATGTTGTGGCTACAGCCCATATTCCTCAACAAGACAGAGCAGTGCAAAAAATACCCAGAAGAAACAGCTGAGGGTGACCCTGGGTTTATTGTAGGATTCATCTGTGGAGTAAAGCAAAAGAAAAGTTTTTTTAAAAAAATTCCCAACACAGATGTGAGCGTCTTGAATGGGCCATACTGAATTTGAGCACTTTTTTTAAAAAAATATATTTTATTGGTTTTTTAATTTTAACAAAAAGTACTTGGGTCACACCATGGTGTTTGGGTAAACAAACATTCCAAAGTAAAAAACATACATAAACAGCTCAACTTAATACATTCACTGTCATCTCTCTATTTCCCTCAAATAGATTTAATATATTCCATTTCTAGCTTAAATTTCTATTACTACTAAACCTGTTATCAATTTACAATTACCATAGTCAAATATTGTTTTACATCAACAGATTATCACTTCAAGTATCTCTTCCAGATATATACAAGCTCTTAATCTCTCTCATCCCTATTTTTTTCACCAATCTCATTTATTTCTTCTTCCAATAGTAACTAACTTAGTTAAAAAAAACAATGTTAAATCTTAATTCATTTCAATTCATTAGACAAACTTCAAATTCCATCCAATTATCATATCTTATCAAATCATATTATTATACACAAAAATCACCTAATTAATTTAAACACTTCAAAGTTCCAATCTAAAAACTTAACGTTTTTTCAATTCCAGTACATGATTTCCTCGCATCCTTAATTGTCCCTTTGCGAGTTGTTGTGTTCCTGGTTCTCTCTTTCCCACCTCCTCTCTTCCCCTGTTCTACTTGTTCATCGGGAGGGGGCGGCACCCCTTCGTTTGGGACCTCATCCTGCTGTTCACTAACCTTTTTTCTTTTCCTGGCCACTTGCAATCCCATCTTACTTCCCCTCTCCTTCTTCCCCATAGCGCTGTCTGACTTCTCTCTTACCCGTGTCCCCACCACTCTCACCACTCCTTCATTCTCATCCTCCAACCATCTCTC
>NW_015399295.1:0-6649 GCF_001527695.2 Protobothrops mucrosquamatus
ATACACCAATGCCAGGGTTCTCTACACTTTTTCTTCCAAATACCAACCCTGCCCAATATACCACAAAAGATAATGTTGGTATTTTCTTCCAAATACCAACCCTGCCCAATATACCACAAAAGAGGATGTCAGTAAGCTTGCTTATCCCATTCTGTTCCAGAAAGCTGTTGCTTTCAGCAGTAATGAATATGACCCCCCCTTTTTTTTAGCACCTGCCAATGCAAACATATATGCTGAGCCAAAAACTAATTCCTCATCCAGATCCAGAGTGGTTATGACTTTGTGCCTAGAGATTGAACAGAGGCATTTGTTAAATACCAGCCAACTAGAGTAAACAGTCAAGATCATCTTGCTTCCAAACATTCAGTCACAAGGAAGACCTATCAGAAGAGTTGATGGACATTCAAGCAATGGTCTAGAAGAAGGAACCTTGTGACAATGATAATGGAATTATGGGCCTTATTGGTTTCTTAAAAACCAAACTGAACAAGAAAGTGGCAGAAAAATACCTTGTGAGGCAGGGCATCACCTTGGCTCTGCCTTTCAATAGTATGCTTTGTTCTGTTAACTGAATTTTCCATATTTGTAATCATCAGCTCAAAATATTAATTTGTAACTCTTGCCCAATTCTCTAATGCAAAGGATTGGATGTTGTGCATTTCAAGAATGTTCAGAACATCTTCTGTTTGGCTGGATTTAGACAGACTATATTTTTGGGTGTAATTATTATTAGCAATGGTTCAAAACACTTTTTAAAAAATATCTGACACTGTGTTCATTTCATTGATACTGTTCTTCTCGTTCTCAGTTAAAGTCATTTACCGATATCTGCACACAATCAAAGGTTGGGCTATGCTGCATTGCCTGTCATGCTCTTTGCTGTAGGATACCTGATTACGTGCAAGAAAAAGTGCCTTTATATTCAATAACTTTTATTTTTTTCCAATGACCATAATTGAAGTAGCCAAATCTCGTTAGGTATGCAGCATTTGATATCACATTCATTATGCAAATTCCTAGTCCCCAGATACCCTATATTAATACTTTATGAAGCAAGTAAAGAATGGCTTAGAAGCAATAACAGCAAATATGATGGCAAAAAATGAATATTGTTATATTATTTAAACATTAATGCCCAAAGTATGGCCTATTCAAACATAGTGTTTTAGAAAAGATTTCCCTTCCCCAAATCACAATTTTCACACTGAAAATTTAAACTAGAGAATATTAAACATCAAACTGTATGTTGATATTGCAAGTCTTCACCTCATACAAATTTACATCAGGAAATCATTTCCTCCCTTTTTTTATTGCCAGGTGTGAGTGATGTTTCTTAAGCAATCAAAGCATAAATTATGCAGGTCACCCAAAATACTTAGAAATCCCTGTGTAAAAGTGATTTAAAAATCTCAAAACAGTCTAATGGGGACTGAACATGTTCAGTAAAGGAAAGGGAGGATAGAAAACAGACACAGAGTATCAATGTATAGAGCACAAATTATTTACTTTCTTCTTCTTTTTACTTTGCTTGAAATTATAGGCAACTCCTATCCTGAGACTTTGAGTAGTTAACCGTTCCCCAACAAAATAATGTTAAACTACAAACATAAGATCAAAAATTAACATTAAACAACAGTCAAACAAAAGCCAAGAGCTGGCATCCTCGTTCAGCCTTAGGAGCAACTCAAATATCTATGATATCCTCAAATGCTTTACAAAAGAGCCAGGTCTCTGAAATACAACAGGGATGGGACCATATCCTGGATAAACTGTTCCAGAGAAAGGGTGACACCAGCCTATCACTGACATTCTTAGGGGAGACACTTCTATTAATTCTCATTGGATGGACAGAAAACAATTGGAGTAGGCAGCCTCATAAGATACTCAGGCCCAAAACTATAAGGTTTAAAGGCAATAATTATCTTTGAATTGCATCCAGAAGTCAACCGGTAACCTTTAAACTCCTGCCACAGAGGAGACACATGGGTAACATGGAGACAGCCCATGACCACATGAGCTGCCACATTTTGATTCCAAGTGACCTTCAAGCGCAGCCCATGTAGAATTAATCACAATAGTCAGGAAATGAGGTGAAAAGGACATAAGTGACCATCCATAACCAACTAACACAGAAGCATTCAATATGGCCATATTCTGTTGCAAATTTCACTTTTTAAAAAAGTATTGATGGCATATGTTTGTTTGTTCTCACCTAGAAAGGCAGAGGGTGAGACAGTCCCATTGCTTCTGGCTACCATGACACTAATGCCCGTCTCCACAAAAGGTACAGAAAAATCAATAATTTGGGAGCGTTCCTCATTGATGGTAAGAGACCCGATGGCCATATCTGCTCGCTGGTAATATACCTGGACGGTGGAAGAACAGAAAGAGAGGACATGAATAATAATGTCATTCAACAGAACCAGCACCAAATACAGATACCAATAAATTTCTGCTTGCTTTCATTTTGCACCCCTTAGCAAATTAAAGAATGAAAGGTAAATATGATCTGAAGTCAATTTTGACTCCTGGTGACTTTGAGAATACATCCATGTGGTTTTTTTGGAAACAGGATGGACATGGTTTGGTTATGTTGGAACCATGAAGAGTTGTATTTCAAGATGAGCAGCCATACAATTCTGTTAAATAAACAAATGGTTTCCTGTTGTTTTCTTTCACAACTTCTTTTTTAAAACTTTCCAATGTAGCCCACAGCCCTGTTTTTCTTTGGAGGTCTCCCAGTTCAAACTCTAATCAGGCCCAGCCTTGCTTAACTTCCAAGCACAGACAAAATTGGCCAGGTGCTGCCCCCTGTTGAGAATAAAGCTTTGTGTCTATGCAGGCTTACTTGAGAATAAGCCTCACAGAACTCGGTGGGACTTATTTTCAAGGGGGGGGGGGGAAGGTTGTACCTTGAAGGGACCTCTTTGCATGGCAACCCTACAGATACTATGATACTACCAGTACTTCAGATCAAGTGTACTTAAGAAGAGAGATTTCTTGATTGAAAATTTCTGTACCTGGATGAATCCAGCCCTTAAAAATGTGTTCGTGCACCATCAAGAAACAATTTCCCACCATATATAGCTCTCCCAACCCCATTTTCCCCTCTGCGTGTCAGGATTGACATTGATGTCCTCTCAGCAGAGACACAAGCAAGGAATAGATTTGGCCAGAAATAGTGGGACGCTTGATTCTTTCACAACTCTGCCCTTTTTCTCTTACAGATACTATATAGCAGTGGTAACGAACCTATGGCACACGTGCCAGAGGTGGCACTCGGAGCCCTCTCTGTGGGCACACTTGCTGTTGCCCCAGCCTCGCCTCCCCCGTGACCCCCTCCTCACCAGCAGCCGACCTGGAGGAGAGATGCCCCCGAGCGTGGCCCACGCGGAGCAGCGCAGCCAAGGACATGGCAGCCAGGCAGCGTGGACAAGTCTCTGCCCTCATGCCCCATCGCGCACAGTTGGTGCTGTGGAGCGTGGGCAGAGGGCGTGGCCGCCATGAAGCTGCTGGGCTGCCTGGGCGATCTGTGGTGGGCCCGAGAGGTGGTGAGTGGCCCTGTGGACAGGCAGGGCGGAGGACGGAGTGAGGACAGAGCAGGGACGGGGCGGGGGGTGGAGCAGGGGCAGGGCCAGTTTTTGGGCACTCGGTCTCTAAAAGGTTTGCCATCACTGCTATATAGTTCTTGAAATGCTTCTGAATGGACATCCAGTTCAGAAGGATTTAGAGTTTAGAGCCGTGGTGGCGTAGTGGTTAGAATGCAGTACTGCAGGCTAATTCTGCTGACTGCCAGCTGCCAGCAGTTTGGCAGTTCGATTCTCACTGGCTCAAGGTTGATTCATTCTTCCATCCTTCTGAGGTCAGTAAAATGAGGACCCTGATTGTTGGGGACAATAGGCTGACTCTGTAAACCATTTAGAGAGGGCTGTAAAGCACTGTGAAGCGGTATATAAGTCTAAGTGCTATTGCTATTCTTCTGGGGCTTACAAAACAGGAGGAGAACCCTGAAGTGTAACGTCTCAATTTTTCTATTTCTTTTCAGGCAGCACAGAAAAATCTATCCCCTGCCACTCACCTAGGTGAGAAATCCTAAAGCAGGCTGCCAGATTAGGAGTCAGTCTAAATATCCCAATCAGCACCAAGAGGTAGGGCTCTTGACACTCAACAGCCTGTTATCTTATTCAAAGGATGGCCTAACCACAGAGCAGCAGACTTAGTGTTAGTTGCATGTAATGGAAGGTATGCATATTACACATGACTATCCAAAGACAAGAGACTTCACTCCCAGGTTAGCATATCCCAATGCCAACCTGAGAATAAGATTCTAGCTCCATTTCACATCCCACAGATTGCCCAAGAAATAGACTAACTCCCTATTTGTAAAGCCATTTTCTTAAGGCTGCCATCTCTTCAGGCTGAAGCCCACAGACAATGCTGGTGACTACTAAGTGGTGGGTGTTCTTTCTAGTTGAGGGATGCAGGAAGGATGTATATATGTGCTTGGAGTTATAGAATTTTCATTGCCTTTGGTCTAAGCTAAGTCAGCCTTTAGACATGTGTTACAGTTCAGAAGGATTGCATAACTTTAGAAGAGAAGCAGAGTTGCATGTCTGATTTCATTTTCTCTACCCGGAGAACATCTGACAAATACCAGTGCACCAAACCTGTAGGTGTAGGTCAGTGATGGCGAACCTTTTAGAGACCAAGTGCCCCAAAACCAGCCCCTCCCCGCCATCCCCGCCACTGCCCACGCCCGCAGGGCCACCCACTGCCTCTACAGCCTGCCGCAGATCACCCAGGCGGCCCAGCAGTGCTATGGCAGCCACGCCTTCCACCTGCGCCCCACAGCATCAACTGCGCGCGACAGGGCACGAGGGTGGAGTCATGTCCCTGCTGCCCGGCTGCCATGTCCTTGGCTGCACTGCTCCGTGCGGGCCATGCTCGGGGGTGACTCTCCTCCAGGGGGGCTGCTGGTGAGGAGGGGGCCGTGGGGGGAGATGGGGCTGCACGTGCCCACGGAGAGGGCTCTGAGTGCCGCCTCTGGCACGCATGCCATAGGTTCGCCATCCCTAGTGTAGGTGGTTAAAATCCAAACAATGTGACTTTTAGATACCTAATTCCTTACCTCACCAATCATGCCATTCCATAAACCATCCACTATTTTACCATGTTTTCCATTTGTCACCAGGTAGAGATCATAGGAGAACTTCACAGTCTTGGCTAGTTTCTTTAGGATGTCAATGCAAAAACCTTTGCAGCAAAGTTTGGTATATGGGTCCATAGGTTCATTCCCGCTGGAAAAAAGATGAGAAGGCACTCAACAATCATTCTATGTCCTCCAAGCAAATCATGCCAGGACTATGTACAATTGCTCAAATCAAAGCCTTGAGACATCCTGAACCTAAATCACTAGGCCCTGGCATGTTTCCTCAGAGCCACATTATAGTCACTAGCCCAATTCCTCTGTTCCAAAATAAAAATAACCAAACCATTACTAGGATGTGGCAGTCTTGTATCCTTATTGCTATCTATAGTCCTGTTGTCTTTAGAAAAACACAGTCATAAATAATCAGCTTGCCAGCTTAGCATGGCACTGAATGGGCATGCCATCACAGGATATGACACATTCTAAATGAGCTGTGTAACTTCATCAGTGCCTAGAATGGCTAATGTTCCACATTTGTTACTTTCTGGAGCATCTCCTTGGTGTGAGGGCCATTATAGAAGGCAGAGATGCCTACACACAAATGCTCACACACAGTCCAGCTGTCAACATGTACTTTTTCTATTATTATTCTCTAAGCCTGGGATGGGTGGTCTTCGGGGATTGTGTGTGTGTGTGTGTAAATAGAGAGAGAGAGAGAGAGAGAGAGACAGACAGACAGACAGACAGACAGACAGACAGACAGATAGACAATGGATGGATGAATAAAAATACCAAATCCAATCTGAACATCTGGCTGATTGTGCAACCCACCATAATATATTTTTAAGATTGTTTACATAAGTAAAAGCAAATATAAAGAAAAATATGAAGAAAAGGGAGAAAGAAATAAAGAAAAAGAAGTGCAAAAGCAAAGCAGAATAAGAAATAAATTAGTTAAAGAAACAAGATGAAAACATGCTACTTCTGACCTTCAACTTCATTAGTTATAAACATACTCATTATTCCTTCTCCCTCTTGGTATTACAAAAATCTCCTCAGCTAGCTCTGATATCGTTACAATCCATTCCTCCATTCAAAGAAGTTCAGTATTCCTTCAAAGAAGCTCACTTTAATTAAATCAAACAAACAACAAAAATCCTAAAATTCACCATTTGGAGCAAAGTGGCAAGCAATGGCTCATAAGGGCAAGGATTTACCAAAAATTCAGAATCAGGATGCTTCTGAGAATTTTGGGTTGGTACCAGAACCAAGCTCACTAGTCCTTTTACACTATCATCCATTTTTTTTTGTTTTCCCTAAGCAATCCAATTTAGGGTGGGGAAAAGATGTTAATTTTGCAAAGTACATTGCAATAAACTCTTAAGGAGATGATATGCTATCTTTATCATCAAGACAATTCTTAATAACATCTGTGACAGCTTATGAACCCAAGAGGAGACGGAAGAACGTAAGGAGGACCTTGATGGGTCAGGCCATTGA
>NW_015399296.1:0-1169 GCF_001527695.2 Protobothrops mucrosquamatus
GCTGATCCACTGATACCACTCCAGATTAGCCCAGAGTGGATTTCCATAGTTCTACACCCTATGGTACTGCTCACAATAACCCTGTAGAGGAGATCAGATTGAAAGAGGAAGCTTATCTAGTGTGGATTTTTGACAACATGTGAACCTCAACAATCTACTAAATTAGAATTCATCAAGCATTCCAAAAGAGATTTTTTTTTAACCCAGAATTAATCCCCCAGTCGATGTGGGTTGCTCAAGGAAAGCCCAATAGTCAGGGATGATGGGATTTGTTACTTCAAAAAATCTGGAGGCTTCAGGAGGGCCTAAGTATTAAGAAAACTTCTCAAAGTCCCACTTTGAGAAAAGATGGCCATCTTATTAAGGCGGCATCTGGCTTGTTTATTTGGGCATCACAAGTTAATTAGACCAGTGGCTCTCCACTTGTGGTCCGAAGACCCCTGAGGGGCTGTGATGTCGTCACAAGGGGTCTGTGAAAGCTTGAAGAAATGTTATGATTTCAATCTTGAGTTAAGCCTTGAGGGTCCGTGGCCACAAAAGGTATTTAAAGGGGGTCTGTGGTGAAGAAAAAGTTGAGAACCACTGACCTAGACCAAGAAGCGCTGGTTCACAAACCCAAGTTAGGTGTATTTTGAGAACAGGTTTATGTGGTTAAATGTCTATGGAGATTCTCAGTCAGCCAGGGTCACCTGAGTGGTGCAAATGAGTGTGGAGCCTTCTTGGAACTGCTGAAAGGCCTGTTCGATCTCTCTCCAGTCTACCACACCGTCCTTTCAGCAATTCCTAGAAGGCTCCACACCCATTTGTACCACTCAAATGACCCTGAGGGCACAGATGAACCTCCAAGTGGCCTCAACGACCCTCTAAAAGGAGGCAAATGACCAGCTGTCTGCAAGGAGTATAAATCCTTCCATTCCCCACCATCCAGTCAGAGCTGCAGAAGCTTCTTGGAGCAGAAGCGAAACGTCTTCAAGGAAAAACAAGAAAGTCCAGTTGCCTCCTGAAAAAGGATTTATGTGGTTAATTTACGGCTCAAGGCAGGGGTTCTCAACCTTTAAATAACATTTGTGGCCACAGGTCCCCCAAACTTAACTCAAGATTTCAATCATAACATTTCTTCAAGCCTTCGCAGATCCCCTGGGATGACGTCACAGCCCTCCAGGAGTCCA
>NW_015399296.1:3774-6649 GCF_001527695.2 Protobothrops mucrosquamatus
CTAACACCTTAAAGCGCACCCGGAAGACCACTGGTAACCAGTGCAGCTCACGCAGCAGCGGTGTTACATGGGAGCGACGAGTCCCTCCCAACACCGCCCGCGCGGCCGCATTCTGGACCAGTTGGAGTCTCCGGGTGCTCCTCAAAGGGAGCCCCATGTAGAGAGCATTACAGTAGTCCAGGCGAGAGGTGACGAGAGCTTGAGTGACTGTGCGCAAGGCGTCCCGGTCCAGAAAAGGTCGCAACTGGTGAATCAGGCGGACCTGATAAAACGCCCCCCTGGTCACGGCCGACAGATGGTCTTCCAATGTCAGCCGTGGATCCAGGAGGACTCCCAAGTTGCGGGCCTTCTCTGAGGGGGCCAAAATTTCGCCCCCTATAGACAGCGATGGAGTCAGCTGACTATGCCGAGGCGCCGGCAGCCACAGCCACTCGGTCTTGGAAGGGTTGAGCCTGAGTCTGTTCCTCCCCATCCAGACCCGTACGGCCTCCAGGCAACGGGCTCGGATGGGGAGGAGCCCATTCATGACATCGCTAGCCCTTCCCCGGATGGGGAGGAGCCCATTCATGACATCGCTAGCCCTTCCCTATTGGTCAGGAAGCCAGGCAGTAGGTGTGGCTTGGCCATTGTAGCCAATCGGTATTAGAGAGGTGCATTCTTGTAGCCAATCAACATTAGGGGCTGCCCCAAAGAAGATGGAGTCAAGCTATTCTCCAAAGCAGGATGAGAAGCAACGGATGGAAACTGATCAAGGAGAGAAGCAACCTGGAACTAAGGAGAAACTTCCTGACAGTGAGAACAATCAACCAGTGGAACAACCTGCCTCCAGAAGCGGTGAATGTTCCAACACTGGAAGTTTTTAAGAAGAGACTGGACAGCCATTTGTCCGAAATGGTATAGGGTTTCCTGCCTGAGCAGGGGGTTGGACTAGATGACCTCCAAGGTCCCTTCCAACTTTATTATTATTATTATTATTATTATTATTATTATTATTAGTATTAGTATTAGTATTAGTATTATCATTAGTATTATCATTAGTATTATCATTAGTATTATCATTATTATAATATTATTACAGTTCCCACCATTCCCCCCAAATGCTGCAAATGATAACCAAACGAACCAGGTACAGGAAATCAATGAGCTTCTACTGATCCAATTGTTCTCTTGGGTTTGGTTTTCAAATCAACAGCAAAGCCCACAACTGCAGAGCCCACCCACATTGGCAACCTCTTTGCCCACTTAACTCACCCACTGAGTAGACCAGATCAGGAAATCAACACCACAGGAAGAGCAAAACTACTTTTGTATAGAAAAATAAGTCTCATTTTGGACATTGAAATGGGTGGCTATTAGATAGATAGATAGATAGATAGATAGATAGATAGATAGATAGATAGATAGATAGATAGATAGATAGATAGATAGATAGATAGATAGATAGATAGATAGATAGATGATAGATAGATAGGATGCAAAATGAATCAAATGGAATAGAATAGAATAGAATAGAATAGAATAGAATAGAATAGAATAGAATAGAATAGAATAGAATAGAATAACAGAGTATATAACTCTATAACTCAGGTCTTCTTTTCCAACTCCCTGCTCAGGCAGGAAACCTTATACCATAATGAGAGAGAGAGGCAGAGAAAGAGAGACACAGACAGGCAGATAGACAGATGATAGATGATAGATAGATAATAGATGGATGAATGGATGAAGAATTCTGGAATCTGAATTCCACATGTCTTAAAGCCACATTTGGAGACTCCTGATCTAAAGCTAAGGGTGAGGCTAGAATACAACATGGATGGGAGACCACTTGGAACTCCCAAAGCTAAAGGCCAGACTGGAGAGTCAAAAAGCCACCTTGGAAGATAGCCATAGCAAACTTTTTTCATGCTGTTGCCAAGAAAAGCCCCCACACAAGTCCCCCCCTGCAAATAAAGTTTCTTGGAGCTGCACTCAAGTCCACTTTTTACTACCCCGACAATTTGATCCTAATCATAGCAATGGTGATAATCATTAATCTCACCCTCAGGAGCAGGTGAGCCCTGGCACCAAGGGGCTGATTGGGCCTTGAACCTGGTCAGGAAGAGAGCGGCAGAGAACTTGCCAGCAGCTGGCCTGGAACTATTAATAACATCTGCCGTCACCTCCCGGCAAAACCGCAACTGCCATGGTGCTGGTGACGGTGGCACAAACATGGCAACAGCAGGGGAAGAGAGACGCAAGGAAGAGAGGCGAGAGGTAGCCAGTGAAGCTATCTACCTTTCCGGGAGGTGATCCTGGAAAATCAACCCAGCCTCCTTAGCGGTTAAACGGGAGACCACCAAGTTGTGGGCTAGACTTGGGAAGTCGGAAGACACCCCGAAAGAAGCGAAGGGGACATCACTTCACTTCTGTTTTGCGGCAAGGAAACGACTCACATGCTGCTGTGATGTCTCCAGGGTCAGGTTGGCCTTGAAAGAGATTTTACATTTTATAGCCCCAGGCAGGGATTTCTGTAAGGTGTGCTCAAAAAAGAATCAGGATGCGTAATAGTGGGTGGGAATGACCCTGGGAAAGGAAGAGGAGGGAGGCTGGCTAGGAAACAGCCAGATAAAAGGGAGAGGAGCCCACAGCTGAATAACAGGCAGAGAAAGAAACGTAGAAAGGGATCCACCCTAATTCATCCAGCAGTAAAAAGAGACAGCGGGAGATTTGCATTGTCAGACTTGCAAGATTCTGTTAACGAAGCCGACTGATGTCAGCCTTTGAAGGAGACCAGACCCGAAACACAACAAGGTGAGCTATATAGTGACACCTCGGTCCACGTCGGTAATTCGTTCCAGAAGATGCACCGAAGAATAAAACTTACGGGTACCGAGAA
>NW_015399297.1:5418-6648 GCF_001527695.2 Protobothrops mucrosquamatus
CCGACCTTCCGTTCAGGAGCTCAAAGCCATTGTATGTAATGCCCCTTCCTCCTTTCTTTCCCACAAGTGCTCCACAAAGTAAACTGGCGTGGAAGTGAGAGGAGTTATGTGAGGGATACAGAGAGGGAGAGAGTCATTCAGAAAATGTCTCTTACTAAATGTGCACTTGAGCCTGGATCTTTCAACCCAAGTTTGACTCTTGAGCAAAGACAAAGGACTGGATCGAAATCGCCCAGGAAGCCTCCACTGTGTATGTGGGGGAGATTACAACTTGGGGCAGGCCTTTCCCATATTTTAACTACGGTAGTATCTTATCCTGGCTAGGTATGATGAAGGCATAGATACAACATTTCCATGTAATATTCCATGCAATACTCCTACAGGTCTCCATTCATTCATGTAAATGCAACACAACAGACAGAAGACGGAACCCACAAGGACTTAGCTTGGCTTCTCTCTTGAAATTGCACAGCAGAATGTTGGAAGATGCTTGACAAGTGGCTCTGCATCATTGTTACAGTTAGCCTAACTTTATCTTTCATGTAGAACAAGATAACAGACCAAATGCATAGCTTAATAAGTGTGCAGACTGGCAATGCACTGTGCAGGTGCTTTAATCAGGTGCACATCCTACAGCACTTTTTGTTTTTTTTCCAGCAATAACACCTTAATTCTGCTCCATAACCCTATCATCTTTACAAAAAAGAAAACAGCCCACCCTAAACTAAAATAGGAAAACAGGACTGAGGTTAATAAATGTAGACAAGCATTTTATATTCAGGAAACGTTGGAATTGTACTTGTTAGAAATGGGTATATGGGTCAGATTCAGCTAGGATCAATTTTTCAGTAACTCTTCAGTTTGCCCCTTTCCAATGTGATATCACTTTCTCATTCTGGTAAAGTTCAAATTTTAAAAAAAAATCGCACGTTTTAATATTTCTTAAACTTGCACTTCTGTGCACATTTTCTATAGTTTTCTATCATACAATTGTTACTGTTCATATTTTTTTAAAAAAATATATATTCCTATACAAGTTTCCCCCTAAAATTGATATTTATATAAACATGCTTGTGTATGTATGTGTGTAGTTAGAAACCACTTCACAGTTAGTGGATTTCATTATGTAGCTGTGTTCCATTTTGTATATTAATTTGGGATGAATGTTTCCCAAATCAATACAAAGTAAACAAAGGTCTTCCTTGTTTCTAGGACTATTATCAGGGCTTG
>NW_015399298.1:0-1530 GCF_001527695.2 Protobothrops mucrosquamatus
AATACGGAGGAGATGGATTGTTTAAGTTTAGAGTTTGGAGTTAGAGATATTAATATTTGTTTACTTGTATTTGAATATTAGCCTAGGTTTGGTTTGGGAAGTCCGGGGGGTGGGGGGATGGGATATAACATTGTGTAATATCTGTGATGTATTTCTTTTTTTTTATGATGAAAACAATAAAATTTTATATTGAAAAAAATAAATAAATCAGGTGGGTTGTTGGAAATCTAGAAGAGGCTTGAATTTGATCCAGTATTTACAAATTTTAAGAGTGATAGATGTTCTGATAGATTGAATGCCTGTCTTTGCTCAAAAAAAGTCTGTGGGAATACCTTTTTGAACTGTCAAGATGGATCTTAAGAAATTGTTTTGAAATTTTCAAATTAAGTGCTGGAGAAATAGGAAATGGGGGGCAAGCTTCATTTTAATAAAATATAGTGTGATAGAATTAAGTAACCACCATAGAGTACTTCCATTTAAACAATTATTGACTTGCAGAACTACCTTATTTTGGGGGTGTGGTGATGAGTCAGCCAATTGCCTGGTGATACAAATAAGGGACTGAATTATCAATAGATGGTTACTTGTTCCAAAAGTGAGTGCCCATGCTCCACTTAGGTCTGGGAAGATTCTGACCCAATACCATAATTTTTGTTCTTTATTTTAAGACATGATACTTTGTTAATGTTGAATATACTTGCTGGGGATGAATAGGGAAGTTTATTTTTCTTACTAATTCTTTTCCCCTTTTTTGGGGAGAAGAGTCAGCATTTTTAAATATTTTTTTTCTTTTTTTACTGTTTTTTCTATTATTTTCTTGCTTTACTCTTATCTGTTTTAGAATTATATCTAAACTAATTTTTAATAAAATTGTTCAAAAAATGTTTATTTTTTAAGGTTAGTGATCAGACAATTTTATTGAATTTTCTATTTGTCAAGGTCAATACCAGATGTACCATAGATATTTATTTCCAACATTTATTTCCAACATTGCCCAACATGGTTTTCAACAACAAAAGCTTTCATCGTAACAATTTTAATATTGTCAGTATCAGTCCTACCTGTGCCTCCATGCAGCATTCTTTGGCAAATTTTGGCTAATTCTCAGATTTCTCCTAGTTCAGAGGAATACTCTCTACTGAAACACATATGTAGACTTCTTATATAGCAGGGGTCCTCAACCTTGGCAACTTTAAGACTTGTGGACTTCAACTCCCAGAATTCCTCAGCCAGCTTTGCTTTGCTGGCTGAGGAATTCTGGGAGTTGAAGTCCACAAGTCTTAAAGTTGCCAAGGTTGAGGACCCCTGTTATATAGGCTTGCCCTTTTGACCATTGGAACAAAGCAAATGTGTTGTAAAATGTGTAAAAAGTGTAAAATAAACACAGGTGCAACTATGTGTAAAATATGTGCTGGATTTCTAAAAGGACAGATGGTCTCCAGCTTGACAAATTCTCATCCTTACAGACATTCCTACCCCTCCTAATAGGCAAAAATTAACCCCAGCCTACAAGGCTGTTCTTAGCATCTT
>NW_015399298.1:5033-6648 GCF_001527695.2 Protobothrops mucrosquamatus
CATATTCTGCTAAGGAAGAAAATATTTGCCTTTTAATATCAAGAACTGGTCTATCATATACTACGAGACACTATTTCAGTCTGAATAGTCTTCAGTGCAGCACTCCTGAGATTTATAGGCTGTGACTTGTTTCCTGGATTTTGAACAAATATTTATATGGAGTCAGTTGAAGAATACAGATTTTTTTAAAGGAGGGAAAGAGCTTAGTCCTTCTGGGAAATACAAAGTAAAACTTAAGCTGTGTGGAAAATGAGGTGGCTGCAGGTGGCTGTTTGCCTTGTATGCTTTGAGAAAAGCTGATTAGCCTTGGGAGGAATTTAATGCAATTGCAAATTTGGTAGCCACAGATGTCTTAGCTTTGTAAGAATTTATCAGTTCAAGAAGTAATCCTGCTGCTGTAGCTATGCAATAAACAAAAGTTATATACCAAGATAGAAACCATTTGGTTATATTGTAGGAACAAGACTATCTGCTCCAGTTATCATTACTGCATCAAACTTATCACTTCTTAAAAGATTGAAAAGAAAATATGAAAATTACACCTAACTGTGCCTGGATATATAACCATGCATACACACACACACATTGTTCACACTTTTTGAGAATAAATGAAAACTCTAACCAATTTCTGGGCTGCAAGCCCAAGAGAAAAAAAAATGCAAGTTCATAATGTCTCTCTGGTGTGAGAACTAGATAAAGATTTTTTATAAAATCTGGTGTTCAGAGTTCATAGTACATTATTACAGCAAGTTCTGTGACAATTAAGATCTGCCAGAAAAGTTCCATGATAGTAACTATTCTTTTAAAGAGCTTATTTATTCAGTAAATCCCAGAAATATGCACTGGCCAAGGAACATTGAAAATTGACATCAGAAAAAAGACCCACTGGTCCTTTAAGTCTGTCTTTGAATTTTTGTTTGCTTGTTTTCATTTTTTATTTGATTTATTTATTATTTTTAATTATTAATTTTTGTTCATTGTATAGTCAGCCAGATGTTCAGACTGGATTTGGCATTTTTATCCACCTATAGAGTCCTTCCCAAGGACCTGAGATAGGCAAATGTTGATGATTTATGGTTTTAGATATATTGTCATAGAATGTAAGCTATTCTGAGTAATACTGCCATTTGCAATTGACTCATCAGTGAATATGTTAATGGTGTTTAGGAGGTGCTCCAGTTGTTTTGGGATTGCACCTACTACTATTACTATCTTTGCTTTCTTTGCCACAGTCGTTCTATTTATATTTGCAGGGCTTTGTATTTTGATTTTTTTTTTTATTAATTTATTTTTTATTATTGCATTTTATATTTTATTTTTTGTCAGATGATAGACATGTATTTATCCCAAGCATGTGTAATCTCATTTACTGATGACTGACCCACTACTTTCACTGGAAGTTAGTTTGAAGCTTCCACTATTTTTGTGAAGTAATACTTTCTAACATTACTTTTAAACTTCCCTCCTGTCAGTTTGAGGTTGTGCCTCTGTGTTCTTGATTTTTGCTTAGTATTGAAAATGCTGCCTTCTAGAACCTTATTCACAATGTATCAAATCAGTAATCGAAAGTTGTAAATTTTAAAGGTTAGTGTTTCCCAACTTCAGCAAAATTAAG
>NW_015399299.1:0-1095 GCF_001527695.2 Protobothrops mucrosquamatus
GGGAGAGGATTCCATGCTGGCTCAGGAATTCTGGGAGTTGAAGTCCAGGAGTCATAAAAGAGCCAAGCTTGCCTACCCCTGACCTAGAGGAACATATGAAAGCATAATTAATGTTAATTAATGTAGACTTTATTAGTTTAGAGCAGGGGTAGGCAACCTTGGCTCTTTTATGACTGGTGGACTTCAACTCCCAGAATTCTTGAGCCAGCCACGCTGAGGGGAAAGGGAGAGATTTCCAAGCTGAGCCATGCTGGCTCAGGAATTCTGGGAGTTGAAGTCCACCAGTCATAAAGCGGCCTAGGCCTAGGCCAGAGATAGGCAACCTTGGCTCTTTTATGACTCGTGGACTTCAACTCCCAGAATTCCTGAGCCAGCCATGCTGAGAGGAAATGGAGAGGCTTCCAAGCTGAGCCATGCTGGCTCAGGAATTCTGGGAGTTGAAGTCCACGAGTCATAAAAGAGCCACGGTTGCCTACCCCTGGCCTAGGCCAAGATACGGGTAGACTAACACAAACTAAGTAAAATATAAGAAGTAAAGAAAAAAAACGCAAAGAGATAGAAAAATGAAACAGAGGAAAGATGTAAAAAAAAATAAAATCTAAGCCTGTTTTTTTTTTAATGTGAATCCCGAACACGACACAGATAAACGGGTGGAGTACTGATTGCACAGTTGGATCGGCCAAGTTGATTTTTCTGATTTTTCTCCACCCAACACACCCCATCTGCTCTCAACTTACTTTTCAAGGTGTCGTGCAGCTGTTCGTCAGACTCCCCCAGGCCCAGCATGATCGACGTTTTGGAAATCACATCAGGCTGAATTTTCTTAGCGTGCTTCAAAACGCAAATGGATTGCTCAAAATTGGCCCGTGGATCCCGAACTTGGCTGCAAAAACAACAAAAAAAGGAATCAATCTTTTTTATTAGCCTGACACGGGTAAACTTCTGGATGGATCTTAGGTTTGCTGCCTCGCTGGCTAAGTTTTATCCCTGCTCTAAGACAGAAAAACTTTGAGAATAGCGTTTCTCAAGCAGGGAACTTTCAGACGGGCGGACTTCAACTCCCAGAATCCCCCAGCCACCCTGGGATTGGCTACC
>NW_015399299.1:4837-6648 GCF_001527695.2 Protobothrops mucrosquamatus
TGTTGTGTTTCCTCGCAGGCCAAGGGACACAACTTACCATCCCGGTCCACGGAGGTCAACACGACATAATCAAGTCCCCATTCGGCAATTGCTTCTGCGGTGTTAGTCGGCTCCTCGGGGTCCAACGGAGGAGGACTTCTCGACGTCTTTACGGAGCAGAAGCGACAGCCTCTCGTACAGGTGTCCCCCATTAACTAATATTTTTTAAAAGAGAGCGAGGTTTTGGGTTTTTTCCTTCCGAAAAAACGTTTTTCAAACGATCTGAGCCGCCTGCGTCTCAAACTGCAGTCAACGAAATACATCCGCACCAGATGGCATCAAGAGCAGAGATATTAGATCTCTGACTTCAACAATGGGAATGAAGCAAAGACAAGGGAGATCCCAAAGGGGCTTAACAACTGTGGCTGTGAAATGGACAAAATTCACTGAACAGGCAAAATTCACCACAGGGGCTGCCACAAAGAAGAGGGGGTCAACCTAGTCTCCAAAGCACCAGAGGGAAGGATGAGAAACAATGGTTGGAAACTGATCAAGGAGAAGCAACCTGGAATTAAGGAGAAACTTCCTGACAGTGAGGACAATCAACCAGTGGAACAGCTTCCCTCCAGAAATCGTGGGTGCTCAGTCACTGGAGATTTTCAAGAAGAGACTGGACAGTGACTTGTCTGAAATGGTGTAGGGTCTCCTGCTTGAGCAGAGGGCTGGACTAGAAGACCTCCAAGGTCCCTTCCAGCTCTATTCTATTCTATTCTATTCTATTCTATTCTATTCTATTCTTCTATTTCTACTCTTCTATTTCTATGTTCTATTCCTATTCCATTCCATTCTATTTTTCTATTCTATTCTTCTATTTCTATCTTCTATTCCTATCTTCTTATTCTATTCTATTCTATTCTATTCTATTCTATTCTATTTCTATCTTCTATTCCTATCTTTTTATTCTATTCTATTCTATTCTTCTATTCCTATCTTCTTATTCTAGTCTATTCTATTCTTCTATTTCTATCTCCTATTCCTATTCTATTCTATTTCTATCTTCTATTCCTATCTTCTTATTCTATTCTATTCTATTCTATTCTATTCTATTCTATTCTTCTATTCCTATCTTCTTATTCTATTCTATTCTATTCTATTAATTAACTGTGTCGCTTATTAAGCAGGAAACGTACAGGGTTCCCTGCCTGAGCAAGGGGTCAGACTAGAAGACCTTCAGGGTCCCTTCTCACTCCATTATTTTTGTATAGAAATGTTGGACTCAATATAGTTGTACGCCGAGGACCATCTGTACTACGCTAGACAAGACTTGGAGCACGTGGACGTCCTGTTCTGAATGGATCTTCAGAGGCCGGGGATGAACTTACCATGATGGTGGCTGTCGCAGTCGCATATTCACCTCCTCCCCAGCATTCCCCAATGTTGGGACACCTGGCCTCCTCACACACCTGTCATTAAGGAGACCAGGATTAGCAGGAGCTAAGGAGCATTGTTTCTTCAGAAACGTTAACCTTCTAGTTCTCGGTATTTCTCCCACGCAGCTATATGCGCTTTCTCTCCCCTATGTCTGGGTTCTCTAGATGGGCCATGAAACGTCGGCAAGAAAACCACCAAGCTCAGAGAAGACCAAGGGGCAAACAGTCCTGTTTCTTCTCCTCCCCTGCTCCTTCTCCCGTTGGCAAACCCTACTTTACCCTTCTGGCACTGATGATGTTACTTAGTCAGGTAATGAAACGTCTGCAAGAAAACCACCAAGCTCAGAGAGCACCAAGGACCCCACAGTCCTTTCCTCCTCCTCCTCCTCCTCCTCCTCCTCC
>NW_015399300.1:0-1633 GCF_001527695.2 Protobothrops mucrosquamatus
TGTCATTTAATTTACATGACAAAGTACTGCCATTATTTCAGTGTGACAGAATGCCACTAAGGGCAATTTTTGAAAATTGTTTAAACAATGTAATGAGTTAAATGTCAGTGTTAGCTAATTATGTTTATGCTAATTGTTAATTAGCTCTATAATGGAGACCGTCTTAATTAACAATAGCTCCACGTGTGTGTGTGTGTGTGTGTGTGTGTGTATGCAGAAAAAGAGGGTATGAAAAGAGGAGAGAGAAAGGAAGCCGCTGCTACAAAAAAAAAAATGTTAGACGAGATTACATTTCTTGTAAATCGTAAGTATTTCTTTTTAAGCATTAACGCGGCGTTCTCCGCTGTGTATGCTTTGGAAACAATGAGGTTATTAATTAACGATAGAAGGGTCTGCTTTTGCTTTCTCCCAGTCTTGGTGAACGTCCCGAAGCCGCTTTTGATTATATTTCATTTTAGAATGTTGTACCCACCACAATTGTGAGCAGATCCGTGACGTTCAGAGCAAGTGTGTGTCAAGTCTAGAGCCAGGATCCCGTCAAAATAATAATGACTCCAATATTAACAGAGATCACGAATGCCCCAGAAAATAGGACAGGGTTAGGGTGCAGAGATTGAATTGCGTTTTATAATTAGAGCCATGTAAACTTTACTAAATCCTGCAAGCTAACACGGCTTTACAAGTCAGCAATAATGTCAGATCGTCCTGGATGTATAACGGTTCATTTAGTGCCCGTTCAGAGTTACAACGGTAGTGAAAAAAAGGGGACTTAGGACCATTTTTCACACTTCTGGCCACTGCTGCATCCCCAGGGTCATGTGATTTACATTCGTATGCTTAACAACAGACTCATATTTATGACGGTCGCACTGTCCAGAGGGCCACGTGATCCCCTTTTGCCACCCTCTGACAAGCCAAGTTGATGGGGGAAGCTGGATTCATTTAACAACCGTGTTACTAACTCAACAACTGCAGTGATTCACACAAAAACTGAAGACCTTTGAGGTCTTCTAGTCCAACCCCCTGCTCAGGCAGGAAATCCTATACCATTTCAGACAAATGACCGTCCAATCTCTTCTTAAAAACTTCCAGTGTTGGAGCATTCACCACTTCTGGAGGCAGGTAGTTCCACTGATTCTAATGGTCAGGAAGTCTCTCCTTAGTTCTAGATTGCTTCTCTCCTTGATTAGTTTCCATCCGTTGCTTCTTGTCCTACCTTCAGGGACTTTGGAGAATAGCTTGACTCCCTCTTCTTTGGGGCAGCCCCTGAGATATTGGAAGGCTGCTATCAAACATACATACATACCCAATTCCAGCAACCGTTCTTCACATGCTTTAGCCTCCAGTCCCCTGATCATCTTTGTTGCTCTTCTCTGTACTCTTTCTAGAGTCTCAACATCTTTTCTACATCGTGGTGACCAAAACTGGATGCCGTATTTTATTTATTTATTTATTTATTTATATTTGAATTTATATCCCGCCCTTCTCCCGTAGGACTCAGGGCGGCTGACAATCTATTTAAAATACATACAAAACAATACAAATTTAAAATTAATTAAAAAGAATATTAAATATTTGTCGAATTTAAAATATAATTAAAACCCCCCTAAAAATTACCCTAGGCCAGTCCTGC
>NW_015399300.1:4857-6648 GCF_001527695.2 Protobothrops mucrosquamatus
AAACACCACTTTTTAGTGGTGTGAGTTCCACTTTGGATGGTGCTCTGGAACAACGGTGGGCCTCTGATAATTACTGGGACTTTCCTGCAAGGCTTTTTATTAAGCATGTATGTATAAATGTATAAACAGAGGCATAGACTCAAGATCACACAAAGTACTAGTACCGCTTTACAAAGCTTTAGTGAGGCCACACCTGGAAATACTGCAAACAATTTTGGTCACCATATCACAAAAAAGATGTTGAGAGTTTGGAAAAAGTTCAGAGAAGAGCAACTAAGATGATCCAAGGCCTGGAGACTAAAACATACAAAGAAGGGCTGCAGGACTTGGGTTTGGCTACTCTAAAGAAAAGAAATAGGGGAGACATGATAACAGTATTCCAGTATTTGAGGGGCTGCCACAAAGAAGAGGGGGTTCATGTTATTCACCAAAGCACCAGAGGGAAGGACGAGAAACAATGATTGGAAACTGATCAAAGAGAGAAGCAACCTGGAATTAAAGAGAAATTTCTTGACAGTGAGGACAATCAACCAGTGGAACAGCTTGCCACCAGAAATTGTGGGCACTCCATCACTGGAGATGTTTAAGAGGACACTGGACATTCACCTGTCTGAGATGGTGTAGGTTCTCCTGCTTGAGCAGGGGGCTGGACTAGATGACCTACAAGGTCTCTTCCAACTCTGCTATTCTATTCTATTCTATTCTATTCTATTCTATTCTAATACATCAAATCAGTGCAGAAATCCTAATTAAAGTATATTTGACAGATGGCTGTCTAAATCTTATGCAAACACATCTCATGAAGACTCCTCCAACAAACAAACATTGGGTTATTTTCCTAACATTGAACTGGAGAATAACAGAATGGCAGAGTTGGAAGGGACTTTAGAGGTCATCTAGTCCAACCCCCTGCTCAGGCAGGAAACCCTATACCATTTCAGACAAATTGTTGTCCAGTCTCTTCTTAAAAGCCTCCAGTGATGGAGCAGCCACAACTTCTGGAGGCAATTTCCGTTCCACTGGTTAATTGTTCTAACTGCAGGAAATTTCTACTTAGTTCTTGGTTGCTTCTCTCCTTGGTTAGTTTCCATCCATGGTGAAAGATCATTAGAGAAAGACCCAACCTAGAAGTAAGGAGAAATCTTCTGACAATGAGAGCAATTAATCAATGGAATAGCTTGCCTCCGGGAAGATGTGGGTGCCCTCCTGCAGGAGATTTTCAGGAAGATTGGACTATTAGCATATGTGATGGTCTCTTTTGGATTTCAAGTCATAAGAGGACCTCTCAGATGCTCCATGGAGACAATCAAAGGAGGACATGAAAGGAATATTGGGATGTATGGGGCATCAATGTCAAAGGCAGCCACCAGGCCATGGTGTCTGGAATCAACCCTCTGACGGCCACATGGAAAGACACAGCCTCCTATCAGATCAAACCCTGTCCAAACCAGGATTGAACCAAGCCAGGCAATCCCAAAGGTGCTTTTCCAAAAGGCAACTGGACTCTGCTTTTCCCTGAAGCTGTTTTCATTTCTCATCCAAAGAGCTTCCGAAGAAGCAAAATGTCTTAATAATAATAATAATAGTAATAAAGTTGGAAAGGACCTTGGAGGTCATCTAGTCCAACCCCCTGCTCAGGCAGGAAACCCTATACCATTTCGGACAAATGGCTGTCCAATCTCTTCTTAAAAACCTCCAGTGTTGGGAGAGGGAGGGAGGGAGGGAGGGAGGGAGGGAGGGAGGAAGGAAGGAAGGAAGGAAGGAAGGAAGGAAGGAAGGAAGGAAGGAGGG
>NW_015399301.1:0-1256 GCF_001527695.2 Protobothrops mucrosquamatus
ACCCCCCCGCCCCTACCCCGGGTCCTCGGCTGATGGAATGCCTGAAAACCCGGCGGGCAGATGTCTACAAGAGGGACTCCTCCCTCGACGCCCAGCCAGGTCTCAGTAATACCCGCCAGGTCCGCACCCCCCTCTAAAATAAGATCTTGTATGAGGGGGGCCTTATTTACCACGGACCTGGCATTGCATAACAACAGCCAGTAGTCCCGGGCCGGGGGATCTAAGTCTCCTGGAGACCGAGTAGGGGCCTGAGGACCGGAGCACCCACAAGCTTGTAAATAGCGTGTGCGTGCTCCCCTAACCTGATATGGTCCTCTGCTCCCGCCATATCTGCCTCTCCCACTGACCGTACTAATACCTCTCTCCTCCCTCAACCCCCCACCCTCCCCCCCACCCTTTCTACACCGCAACCCTCAGACATGGCTGGTCCTGACCTAAGGTGATCCTCCCCCCTCCCAACCACCCTTGTTCCCCCTAAAAATTTATTAAAACACCCCTTTAAAAAGAACCTTAATTTTGCCAATTTCAATAATTTTCTATTAGCACCCGCAGCATGCCACCTCTCGGGGTTCCAAACCCCATCCTCAAGGTGGGCCCTTGTGATCTTGATGGGCCAGGCCTGCGCGAGGGGTGAATCGCGCAGGGCCAATAGGACCGTCCTCGGATACATTGATTAAATCATAAGTCCGGCTGTGGGAGATCAAAAGAAGAAAAGGGGGGGGGGAAAGGATTTTCAGTCTTGGCCACACCAAGTTCTCCATCGGCTGGAACGGGGCCGGAGCCAGGATCCTCCAGGCCATCCTCCACCGGCCAGAGACAAGGCCAGGGCCACGTCTCCTGTGCCCTCCAGTCGTCACCAAGGCCTCCAACGGCCGAAGACAGGTTGCCATCTAGGTCCTCTGGGCCGTACCAGGCCCTCCGCTGAAGAGCCAGGGCCGAGGGAGGGCAGGGCCGGAGCTGGAGCTTCCGCCGCTCAGTTGAAACAGGGCCAACACCAGGCCGCCCAACCAACGCTAGGCCGCCCGACCAACCAGGCAGGCCAGCGCCAGGGCCAAAAAGCCAAGTAATGGGGGCGAAGTCAAGTCTCCACCGCCAGGCCGCCAAAGTTCTTCCAGGCCGCCCGGGTCCTTCCAAGCCACAAAAAACGGGCCGAAAATAAGCCGAACGCCAGGCCGCCCGACCAACCGGAACAGGCCCGCGCCCGGCCGGGGAGCCGAATAACACAGTCAAGACCAGGCCTCCACCACCAGGCCGCC
>NW_015399301.1:1279-6648 GCF_001527695.2 Protobothrops mucrosquamatus
AGTTCTTCCAGGCCGCCCGGGTCCTTCCAAGCCACAAAAAACGGGCCGAAAATAAGCCGAACGCCAGGCCGCCCGACCAACCGGAACAGGCCCGCGCCCGGCCGGGGAGCCGAATAACACAGTCAAGACCAGGCCTCCACCACCAGGCCGCCCGAGATCTTCCTGGCCGGAGTTCCTCCCGGCCGCCCAGGTCATTCCAGGCCGCCCGAAATCGTCCCAGCCAGAGTTTTCCATGCCGCCCGAGTTCTTCCCGGCCGCCCAAGTCCTTCCACGCCACCCGAGTCTTCCCAGCTTTGCGGCCGGGTCCTCCCAGCCGCAATCGAACAGGCCGCGTCCTTCCGGCTGCAGTCGTCCACGCTGGGCCCGAGCTGGAAACGGGCCCAGGCTGAAGAGGAGCCGAGATGGGTCAGGGCGGGCCTAAAACGGGCCGGGTGGGCTAAAACGGGTCCGAGCGGGGGTTCGCCCACCCGCCCCTCGCCGCAAGCCCCCCCGAGGCACCCCAAAAACACCCCATACCCACTTGCCGGGTCCGTGAGCTACGGAGCGATCCGCAGCCGATCCACCATCTTGGGCATGCGCAGTAGAAATTGCTCTTGTGTAGATAAAAGTTGCAGTTTGTTGCACTTAACATTTTAATTCAAGAATTTTTAGAGAGACTTTGGCAGGCCGAGAAGAAGGCAGGAGGGATATACTGACCTGAGATAGAAGAGTGTTGGAATATGTTTCCTTCATATAAATCCCACTGAAACTTGTTGGACTTATAGAATGCAGAATAACAGAGTTGGGAGGGACCTTAGAAATCTTCTAATCAAGCCCCCTTCTTAAAAATGAAACCCTATACCAGTCTGGACAAATGGTTGTCCAGTCTCTTCTTTAAAACCTTTACTGATGGAGCATCTACAACTTCTGGAGGCAAGTCGTTCTACTGGTTAATTGTTTTCATTGTCAGAAAATTCCTCCTTAGTTCTAGGCTGGATCTCTCCTTGATTAGTTTCCATCCATTACAGGAGTCATTGTTGCAGGTTTAATACTACATTTTGGTACAAGTGAATTTTCAGCTTCACGGCTAATTCCTATGAACATTTATCATGTAACCTCCACTCCCTGCTTTTTTTTTTTTTTTGCTGTTATTACAATTCTGGTATTTCTCCCATTTCCCAAAACACATTAATTCTAATCTCCCCTCCCTTAAGTAATGGATGGAGTTCTTCTGTACCACAGGACTTGTATGCTTCATTGGTCTAAAAATAACTGCTACAAAATGGGCAATTGCTTTTGAAAGTTTACATTTGATGGATTGACATACCCGCTCAGCAAAACAACTTTAGCTGTTTAGTACAAATGGGCTGTCTTTTAGTAGCGGGTATCCTAGTAACTATCTGATCAATTCAGCTTTGTCCTTTTGGCTGAGGGGAAAAAAAATAATTGAGATGTTACAGGCAGTCCTCAACTGCCATTCGAAGTTACCAAAGAAAGTGAGGTATGACTGGTCTTACATTTACAACCATCGCTGTATTCCTATAGTGATGTGATAAAAATTCAGGTGCTAGGCAACTGGCAAGAATTGATTACGTTTGCAGCATCAGGGTGCGTGTGTGTGTGTCATGTGATCTCCATTTGTAATCTTCATAGGGGGGCTTCCAACAAGCAAAGTCAGTGGGGGAAGCTGGATTTGCTTAACGACCACAGCAAAAAAGGTCAAATTGGGCATGACTCTCTTAACAACTGAAGTTCTGCTCTTAGTTGTGGTAAAAAGTCAAGGACTCCCTGTACTTTTATTTCACATTCATTCCCCGACCCCAGAATGAAAGTGATGCTTGTCTTTCTGCCTTGCCTTTTGTAGCTGGATAACATTTAGAGCAGTGGTTCTCAACCTTTTTAATGCCACGACCCCAACCGGTCATAAGTCAAGGACTAAACCGGTCATAAGTCGAGGACTAAACCGGTCATAAGTCGAGGACTAAACCGGTCATAAGTCGAGGACTACCCAACCGGTCATAAGTCGAGGACTTTCCCTGCCCAGGAGCGCCGCGCATGCGTGGTTCCGCCCCCTGCGCCGGCCGAGGCGTAGGTGGCAAGCGGCAGAGACGGAGCAGGCCGACCACCAGCTGGCCCAGCTCAAGGGAGGTAAGGCACCTGCCGGAAAAGGGAAAAAAATGGCGGACAGCCTTGCTTGGCGACCCCCGTGAAATGGTCGATCGACCCCAAATGGGGTCGCGACCCATAGGTTGAGAACCGCTGATTTAGAGATTTGTTGGGCACCATCTAAACCAGCAGAACCCAACCTTTTGAGCACCAGGGACCGGTTCCATGGAGAGAGTTTTTTCTGCGGATCAGAGGAGACATGATTTCGCTTGTTTGTACAGCCCGGTTTCTGGCATGCTGCGGACTGGTGCCATTCCACAGACCAGAGTTTGGGGACCCCTGATCTAAACTCTTGTTTGCTATGTGCAGATTATTTTACAAGACCCCATCAGAGTTGGGTTAATTATGCAACTGAAATTATGCCTGATGTATTCTGTAAGGTATTGCTAAACTTCAAATGTTGTCACAAAGTCTGAGAGTGGGTGCAGATAAACACAAATGTTTATCTTCTTCTTTGCATGTACTTCTAACTGAGAATCTTGTGTTTGCACTGTTTTGAGATCATAGCTATGATAGAGCAGCACTGGTTTATACTACGAGATCTGGGCTACAAACACCTGGTTAGATCCAGTTTGCATCTACAATAGATGGCAGCCAAATGTTAGAATGTTCTGCGCCTTTTGGAGGCCATCTTATAGTTGCCCCGTGAAACTTAAGCATATAGTTCAGTACAAAAACATAGCTCTCCATCTTTAGTTTAAATATAATGATTAGAGCAGGGGTCTTCAAACTTGGCCCTTTTATGACTTGTGGACTTCAACTCCCAGAATTCTTCAGCCAGGCCTGCTGGCTGAGGAATTCTGGGAGTTGAAGTCCACAAGTCATAAAAGGGCCAAGTTTGAAGACCCCTGGATTAGAGAGATCCTGGGGGCAAACATGTTGAGTTTGTACCAATGGAACAGAAGACACTAACTAGAGAAACCATTATTTGGAGACAGTTTAATTTTGGAATAGACTGTTTAGCTTGGCTACAGTGATTAGCTTCATTAAATTTTAGAAGTTTTGCTAAGTGGCCTTTCTGAAAATTCCTGGTTGGATTTGTTTGGTTTTGACTCTGCATGTTGTCTGAACTTAGTCATTGTGGTAACACCTGAATTTCAGCAACTATGGCTCATTTAGCAACTCATGGTTATACAAACATTGTTCTTTATTTAACATTATTTAGAGCTGACTCTAATCCTGACAAACTTTGGCCAGGTAGCAACAGGGAAAATATATGATATGAAGGAAGAAAAAAGAAAGAAAGGGTGCTAAATAAGAATTTAAAGCCTAAAATCAAGGGACATAAACAATTAAGATCAAAAACACACTGGAACGCAATAGATTTAACTTATACATAAAAAGAAGATAGGGATGAGTATATCCGTAATTATGAGAGGAGAGAAAGTTTATCATAATGTGTGAATCTAACTTCTGTGTGTTTTGCTGTGTATGTGCATGGTCATTGTTATAAATATGTTTTCTCAGGTTTAGTTGGCTATTTTAAGTTTGCCTCTATGTACTTATATTATGCAGATCAACCATGTCATTTTGTTAGCTTTGGGTAGTTTCATAGATTCATTGAATCCTCTTGAACTCTGGATGATAATATTCCAAAGTCAGAAAATTAATTTCCACCCATTGGTCTCCACAGTACAAATCACAAAATCCAGACTTAGATTTTCAAGAAGTGAAGAGGAGAAACAGAATTCCTGGGTAAATTGGATGTTTTTCACCAAACCAAACATACCATCATAGGCTAACTGTTATAATAGTCACCAGGAGACTAAAAATGTACTAGACAACCCATGACCTGACTAATCAACATTTCAGAGGTATTTCCATATCAGATTCCTCAATGCCAGAGTAACAGGTAAAACCTCTAATGCTCTTGAAAAGCTCTTAATAATTCAGGGAGTATTCAGAGATGTATCTTTCTAGAAAGTAGCCCCTGTTGAACTCTGCAGCACAGTCAAATACTTTATAGAAATGTTATATTCTATCATAAAATGTTTTATGATAATGTTCATGTCATAAACTGATGATAAAATTTGCCATATTTCAATTCCATGGGAGTCATGAGCCCCAAATTTGGGGTGCATTCTGTAAGCCAATTTGAGGTAGCTTGGTTGAGAAAGTTTTGCCCTATGGTGTACTGTTTTGCCCAGTTAAAGGTTACAGACAGGAAGAGTTTTAATAGTATATAGATGTTGCAGAAATACTGGCTAAACTGGTAATCTTCGACTTACAACAGTTCATTTGGGGACCATTCAAAGTTACAATGGCTCTAAAAAAGTGACTTATGGCCGTTTTTCACACAACTGTTGTGGCATCCCCATAGTCACGTGATCAAAATTCGGATGCTTTGGCAACCCGTTCATATTTATGACGGTTGCAGTGTCCTGGGGTGATGTGATCACGTTTTGCGACCTACTGACAAGCAAAGTCAATGGGGAAGCCAGATTCATTTATCAAATCCTGTTACTAACTGCAGTGATTCACTTAACAACTGTGGCAAGAATGGTTGTAAAATGGGGCAAAATTCACTTAACAACTGTCTCACTTAGCAACAGAAATTTTGGGCTCAATTTTGGTCATATGTTGAGGACGACCTGTAGTCAGATTCTGCAAAGCTTGCAAATGATCTCTTTTATATGTCCAAGGTTTGAAGTTCTATATCTTGTGATAAGTGCTGTGACTGGGAGCAGATCCTTGATTCTCCAAGGAACTCTACAAGTGGCTAGTATAGCCTCTATTGAGGAAAGAGGCAGAAAATCTTCATTGTTTCAGTTCTTTCCAAGCTTTGATTTTTTTTTTTTAAATGAGGTTAGGTGAATTACAGAGTGTCGCTTTAAATACTTTTTCATCTCTTTTAATTGTTATATTGAGATTGGAGTTCCCCTCCTCTGGTGTTGCTTAATTGTTTCTCCAAACCCATTTAAGCTGATGGGTAGGATTTTAATTGACAAAATAAATCCCGTGTTATAATCTAACAATTCAACAAAGTGTTATTTTATCTCATAACAATGCATTGTTATGGCACCATAGGAGCAAAAAGTGTACATGCTACATAATGCTCTTCTGCCTTATAATAGCATTGTGCAAACTGAATTTCTTGACTGCGTCTGAGTTTTTGACATAGCATAGCATTCTGTCTGCAAGTCTAACCACAGACAGGCCCGCAAACCCAGCTGATTCCCCACTCAGATAGATGACCTCATTATCTTGTCAGTGTAGTAGGAGAA
>NW_015399302.1:0-1001 GCF_001527695.2 Protobothrops mucrosquamatus
TATGGGGTCCTTGGTGCTCTCTGAGCTTGGTTGTTTTCTTGCAGACGTTTCATTACCCAACTAGGTAACATCATCAGTGCTGGTATGGAGAGTATATGAAATAGCTCATAACTAATGTAAACTAGAGAGTGACCCTAACATTTTGAGAACATGTATTTTCTTAACAGGGATGTTATTATTTACTATTGATGTCAGTACTATTTTTTTTTAATATATTGTAAAAAGTGACATCTATTGCTAGTCTATGACCATAATAAAGTTGTTGTTGTTGTTGTTATCTCATAACTAGAATAACTTATGTTACATTTGCCAGTAACAATGTGTACAACCCAAACCAATTGTCTATATTGATATGATATAGACAAGAAAGGAACTTTTATTAAATCTAGTGAAGAAATTAGCAGCCCATCTCCAAAATAATGACCCATTTGGCTGCATATTTTACATTTTTGTATCTAACTCTTTAACAGTTGTTTTCCTATGATGATGATTACGGAACCATGAAAAAGATATATTGAGACAGATGTAGCTGAATGGTTCTTAATATGAAGAGAAAATGACAGTAAACAGCACTTTGCATTTTTCATGGTCTCAGGGAAGTTGGGCAGCATATGTTTTTATTATGATGGTTGGGTGCATAGCCAGCCAAAGGTTTAGAGTGAATTTGGCCTTTTTGTCCACTTATCTATTCCTTTCCAAGGACCTGGATAGGCAGATGTTGTCATTTGATGTTGTTAAAAATATTGTCACGGGTTGTAAGCCAATCCAAGGAAAGCTGCCTTTTGTAATTGACTGATGGTGATTTTTTTTTTCAATGCCGACGGTGTTCAATGATGCTCCAACTGCTTTCGAATTGCACCCAAAGTGCTTATTACTATTGGTCCTATCTTTGCCTTCTTTTGCCACAGTCATTCTACCACTATTTGCAGATATTTGTATTTTGTGATTTTCTCCAGTTCTTTCTCTCCTCTTCTGCTGTTTCCAACTAGTGCCACAGCCAG
>NW_015399302.1:4273-6648 GCF_001527695.2 Protobothrops mucrosquamatus
CTGCGCGAGCTGCACTGGTTGCCGGTGGCCTTCCGGGTGCGCTTCAAGGTGTTGGTCATCATCTTCAAAGCGCTCCATGGCATCGGACCTGGATATCTCCGAGACCGCCTTCTGCCGCAGGTTACCTCCCATCGGCCGGTACGCTCCCACAGAGTGGGTCTCCTCAGGGTGCCGTCAGCCAGACAGTGCCGGCTGGCGATCCCCAGGGGGAGGGCCTTCTCGGTGGGAGCCCCCACCCTCTGGAACGAACTACCCCCAGAGATCCGGGTGATCCCGGATCTCCCCTCCTTCCGCCGCGCCCTAAAGACATGGCTTTTTCAACACGCGGGTTTGGCCTAGGGAATTTTAGTGGGGTTTTTAAGGGTAATTTTAAGGGTAATTTTAACGATTGGCCTTTACGAATATTTTCTTTTAATTTGGTTTTAATATGGATATTTATTGTACTGTTGTTTTATAAGGCTGTTAGCCGCCCTGAGTCCGGTGAGGAGAAGGGCGGGATACAAATTAAATTATAAATAAAATAAATAAATAAAATAACCTTTATTGTCTTTATTTTTTTACTGTGGGCACAATGGCACACATAAAAAATGAAATTCAGTTGCCCGCTCTCAAAGTGAAACACATACATACTTTGTTGCTGTTTCCTGAAATATTTCCAGAGTCAACATCTTTTGTATATTGTAGTGACTAAAACTGGATGCAGTATTCTAAGTGTAGTCTTACTAAGGCTTTATAAAGTGGCACTAATACTTTACTTGATCTTGATTCTATCCCTCTAATGCAACCTAAGATTGCATTGGCTTTTTTGGCTGCCACCGGCTCATACTTCAGTGATTTTCCACTAAGATTCCAAGATTCCTCTCACAGTTTCTGCGATTGAACCAAGTTTTACCTAATTCTGTACCTCTAGAGTTTACTTTGTACTTACAAAGTACAGATTGGTACTTTGTGTCTTATAGCACTACCCAGCATTATGGGAACAGTTTCATAGCATAATATTAGAACACAAATAAAGGATTCTCTTAAATAGAATCCATAGATAATTTTTATTGTGAGATCTCTCAGAAATTCCGATTGTGGTGATGTTTGAGTCCTAATTAGGACTCCTGCATATTTCCGCTTAATTTGCATACATAAGGCCAAGAACAGATCTGGAAACTGGCTGTTTAGAGTATCATCAGTTATTATTTCAAGTATAGAGGTAGATTAAAGAGTGAGTTGTATAAGTATTAGCAGAAAAAGTGAAATCAGTTTCAACGGGAGACAGAACTTCTGGGTGCCAAAATTCCCTGCCCTTTGTCATTTCTAATCTTAACTAATGGAATATGAAAATAAAAATGATTTCAGGTAATTAAATTTTGAGCAAACTCTGCATTGTCAAGATCTCAACCCATCTTGAAAGCCATTTGTTGGCATGGAAACGCCGACTTAATTAAAAATGGATTAAACTAATTAACCTGAAATATATCATACTATGGACTGTTTTCCTTTAGAAGAAATCTATAGCGGAAGCACTAAACAATTTAAATCATTACGATCTTTTCTTTCTTATTTTATGGCTGTAAAGTTATGTTCTGTTTCCTAAAAATTGCAAAAGACTGAAGATTTTCAAGTGAATACCGGTCACGACTGGGTAGACAGATGCAAAAAAAATAATAATAATCTTATTTTGGAAAAAAATAAAACCAAGAACAACAACCTATTTGTACACATTGTGAACAGTTTTGGAGATTTCTAGGAAGTTTTACTAAGGTCCTTCAAGAAATGAGAAAGATCCAGTAGCAATTGCTTGGCGATTCAATTAAAGGTCATGTTGGTTTATCTGTCTGTTCAATTTTTTTAACCGATAATTGAATCCAAACAAATACAAATCATGCATTGATTTGACTTGTAGTCCACCTTTCTGCTCAATTACTCAGGGCACCTACAAACTTTAGAAACACCATCCAAATGTTTAGAAACAAACGGAACGCTAAATTCATTTAACTCTTTCCAGGCAGGAGAGAGTGCCTTTTTAAAATGCTGAAAAAGTAGATAATATATGCATTACTTAAAGAAACATGCTCTGTTGCCTGTGCACACAACTCTGAAGAAGGTCCTCTTCAACACACAAGACAGACAGGCAATAGCATCCATGGGACAGGAAATCACAAAAACAACAATACACCAAGAGCTCTGGTGGCTCAATGGGTAGAATACAGTATTGTAAGCTGACTCTGTCCACTGCCAAGAGTTCGATCCTGACCGGCTGAAGGTTGAATCAGCCTTCCATCCTTCCGAGGTCAGTAAAATGAGAATCCAGATTGTTGAGGGCCATATGCTGACTCTGTAAGCCACTCAGACAGGGCTGCAAAGCACTATGAAGCGGTATATAA
>NW_015399303.1:0-1012 GCF_001527695.2 Protobothrops mucrosquamatus
GCATTAATACTTTTTGTTGAAACGTAATACAGAAGCGTGTATATATATCCCAAAAGAGGGATATATAAAGTACATATCCCTCCTTCTACAAAGAAAGCTATTTTTTAATATTTTCTTGAACAAAACTGTTGTGAAGTTTGGTACATAGTGCTTTTATTGTTTTGTTTAAAAAGCTACTTTACTAATGTATTATTGATAATCCTCTTCTCTGATTTCTTCAGAGATTTTGCACACACTTTTTCTTTATCACACTTTATCACACCCTTACAGAGTTTCAATTCTTTTTCTAATGGATCAATAGAATTAGGATTTCTGTTTTTTAAATTAATGGCATTTAAATCATATTGAATCAACAATCTTTTTTAAAGAAATAATTGAAAAATGTTCATATTTTAATTACTGTGCATGAGAGTTGTCTAAAGAGTTGCCAGGAGTCAATATTGATTCATAGGCAAAATTGCAATGGTATTAACAAAAAAAATAGAATGAAACTGATTATTAGAACTGAGAAAACAGGAAGACCCTTTTTGTATTTTTTAAATTGCCTCAAGATGGCAACAGAATTTCCCATAGTCTGCAAACCTCATCCAAGCAGGAGATAGTATTCTGGATCACAATAATATGGGCAATATTTAGCCACTAGAGGGCAATATTTAAATAAGTATACAATGGAGATATACCAATTGATATTTTCTATGGCAAATATAAATAAAAGTATACATAAAATCAGTAGCAAAGGAAATACTGGAATATCAAAATAAAATCCCATGGCTATGCTCTATGTCAAACCAGCCCTTGCATATTTTTCTAGCAATATCTGATAAAATGGTACAAATGAACTAGTTTACTAAAGATTTGGCAAGTGTTTCTTTTTTAAAGTGAGTCTGAATTAACTCAAACATCAAGATGCACGTCTTGATCTATGCTTGATGTGTTTCAGAATGTCCACATGTGTGTTATCAGCGGGTTTATCGATTCCATCAAAGCAATCAAATGTGTAGTCCTGATTAGT
>NW_015399303.1:4546-6648 GCF_001527695.2 Protobothrops mucrosquamatus
CTCTTCCCTCAAGCAAGAAACCTAGCCTGGAAGGCCGGACTGAAATACGGCGGGGGGGGGGGGACAACCTGTGTGCGTGCGTGTGTGTTTTGGCTTTTTTTTTTTTTTTTTTGGAATGGGCTAAGCTTGGGTCTTTTAACCACAAAACTTGCCAAAAGTTTTTTTTTTTTTTTAAAAAAAGCGAAAGAGAAGCTAAACGTCTTTCTTCCTAAATTATTTTTATAATGATCACCCTCCCCTTTCCCTTCGTTGATGCAGCTATGGTACTTTGTAACAAATAAATGATTTTTTTCAGACTTTTCAAATACTTTTTGTTATAAATAGTACGAGGAAAAAGTAGACTGAGCATGCTCAAAACTTTTATATAAAATTTTTACAGCATTTCTAAAAATAAAAATCCCTTGAAATGTATTTGACTTTGTATTTGTTGTGATATGAACATTGTAGTGAGGGAATGTAGCAAAATGTAAGCGTGCTATCCAGATGAATGGTTAGTATTTCCTCAAGGACATTTATAGGTCAATTATGTAGTTTATCAAATAGTTTGAAAAGTGCAAATACAAGCAGAAGATACACAGGTGCTGTGATTGAATAGTTAATGGAAAATATATGATTCACTCTTGGACATAGTTAGCTTCATATATGATCCAACCAACCTAAAGGAGGGTGCCACACTACCTGGAAAATTGCCTCACTGAATTTATTGCAACTTCAGACTTTTATTTCCATAGGTAAAAATTCCATTCATATGAAGATGCATAAAAATCATCAGGTAATGGAAATTTACCTATATGTCCAAAAAGGACACAGTGTTTGCACAAAATATGAGCCAAATGCCATAGTTAGATTAATATATAGTATTGCAAAATAGCAATGCAATAACAAATTGGGTTTAGGCATGAGATTAACAGGTTGAGGAAAAAAAATCTAAATAAAGTAATTAGCACTGGAAAAGTATTTCAGCTGGTAGAAAAAGATCAACTGTGTGAACAAAGCTTCAAAAATTAGTCTGATTTCTTCATAGGAAAAAAAATAAAGGTTATTTTGCCTTATTTGCAAAACACATCGGCCTATTTCTAAAAAAAAAGTACATGAGAGAAGGGTGGGATTTGGAATGGTGATGTTACAAGATAATTCCACTGCTCTGATTTACATCCTTAAGAAAAAGTTTTAGAAACCCTTTTTAAGATTACATGAAATCTTACATATAATATATCACATGTATTTTCTTCTGCAGCATGATACAAAGAGAAGGCATGATAGCTATGACTTCCAAAGCTACCTATAAAGTTCAAAATACAGGTAGTCCTTGATTTATTATAACCAAAACCAAAATTTCTGTTGCTAAGCAAGGTAGTTACGTGAGTTGACCTTGTCACAGTTGTTAAGCAAATCGTTGCAGTTGTTAAGTGAATCATGCAGTCATTAAGCGAATGTGGCTTCCCATTGACTTTGCCTGTTGGAAGCCAGCTGGAAAAGTTAAAAAATGATAAAACGATCCCAGAACAGTGCAACTATTATAAATATGAGCCACTTGCCAAGTTCCTGAATTTTGATTGTGTGACTGTGGGGATGCTACAACTCTTTAAGTATGAAAACTGGTCATAAGTCACTTTTTTCAATGCCGTTGTAACTTTGAAAGGTCACTAAATGAATGGTTGTAAGTCGAGGACTATCTGTACACACTACAGGTAGTCCTTGACTTACAACCATTTGTTTAGTGACCATTTAAGTTACAAAAGCACTGAAAAGTGACTTACGCCTTTCACACTTAAAACCGTTGCAGCATCCCCATGGTCATGTGATCAAAATTCAGGTACTTGGCAATTGGCTGGTATTTGTGAGAGTTGCAGTGTCTCAGTCATGTAATCACTTTTGCAACCTGGCAAGCAAAATTAATGAGGAAGCCAGATTCACTTAACAACCATATTGTTAACAATTGCAGTGATTCACTTAACAACTATGGCAAGAAAGGTCATTAAACAGGCCAAAATTCACTTAACTGCCTCACTTAGCAACAGAGGTTTTGAGCTCACTTGTAAGTTGAGGACTACCTGTACCATGATTGATTTAAACTTCATTCTCTGCCCTTCTGTCCATCA
>NW_015399304.1:0-6648 GCF_001527695.2 Protobothrops mucrosquamatus
GCTAATTACATGAGAAAGAGCTAATTAGAAAAATTCACCATTCAGCTAATGAGGGCTGGGCCTATCCAGAGCTCCATGCTTCATTTCTCAGATTTAAAATATTACTCTCCTTCTGCCCCATGTCACCTTCTCTGCAGGCGCTGGCCACCATATTATTCTGCTAGATATTTAATGTCAGTTATACAACTACAGCTGTGGGTTAAAAAGACCTTAAAAAGACACATTCATGTAGCCACACTCTTTCTAAAGCCAGAATACAGGAATGCAAACATGCATCCAGTTTGGCAACTAATAAATATTTTAAATTAATGTATTGCAAAGCTTTGCTTGTGTTGGATTTCTGTATTTAGAGGCTGCATTTCACAGTGAGCCTTTTTTTTTTTTAGATTACGGGAAGTCCTCATCTTATGATCATTAGATTGTTTGAATTTATAACAGCTGAAAATAATTGAATTAGGACTGGCCCTTCCACTTTTCACTGTCATCGCTTCCTCCTGGTCACATGGTCAAAATTCAGCACTTGGTAATCAGCATGTATTACAACAGTTGCAGTGTCTGAAGATCACATGAACACCATTTGAGAACTCAGCCAGCTTTTGACAAGCAAAACCATTAGGGAAAGCCAGATACACGGAACAATCATATGATTTACTTAATGACTGTGGAGATTCACCCAAGGACAACAAAGAAGGTTGTAAAATTCATTTAATGATAACCTGCTTAGCAACAGAACTCTGGTTCCAAGGTTAACACTGATGTCTGTGGAGATTCTCAGTCATCCAGGTCACGATTGTCCCAAAAGTGCTTTTTCAAGAGGCAACTGGACTTCCTTGTTTTTCTTTGAAGACGTTTTGCTTCTCATCCAAGAAGCTTTTTCAGCTCTGACCAGATGGTGGGGAATGGAAGGATTTATATTCCTTGCAGACAGCTGGTCATTTGCATTCTTTTAGAGCACAGGTGTCCAACTTGCCACATCGTGTGATGTGTCACGAGGTATAGCAACTTTTTTTGCATTGCTGGAGCTGGGGTGGGTGCGGCCTCCATATGATGCAACCGGCCCACAGGCTTGCAGATTGACACCCCTGTTTTAGAGAGTCATTGAGGTCACTTGGAGGTTTATCTGTGTCCTCAGGGTCACCTGAGTGGTGCAAATGGGTGTGGAGTCTTTTTGGAACTATTGAAAGGAATTCAGCAGTTCCAAGAAGTCTCTACACTGAACTGCACTGCTCAGGTGACCCTGAGGACACAGATAAACCTCCAAGCAACATTAGGCACCTTTTTAGTTTTATAAAGTTTCAAAAGTTTTAACGATGAAATGGAAACTTTAAGTCTTATGGAACACGGCATAATGTCAAGCTATTATGTCAAGCTATTCTCCAAAGCCCCTGAAGGCAGGACAAGAAGCAACAGATGGAAACTAATCAAGGAGAGAAGCAACCTAGAACTAAGGAGAAACTTCCTGACAGTTAGAACAATTAACCCATGGAACAACCTGCCTCCAGAAGCGGTGAATGCTCCAACACTGGAAGTTTTTAAGAAGAGACTGGACAGCCATTTGTCCGAAATGGTATAGGGTTTCCTGCCTGAGCAGGGGGTTGGACTAGATGAGCTCCAAGGTCCCTTCCAAGGTTGTTGTTGTTGTTGTTGTTGTTGTTGTTGTTGTTGTTATTATTATTATTATTATTATTATTATTATTATTATTATTATTATATTTCTTCATGAAGATTAACAGGAAGGTTTAAATGTTGATAATGTTATGGATTCATAAGTAATAACGTTAAACTTTGTACTACTGTAGTCCATTTCTCTAAATATCATTCATAGGCAGCAACTCATTTCCATCTGATTCGGTCTTAATTCTGAATTTCAAATGCTTAAAAAGTGGTAGTGCCAAAATAGTTTGATTTTGGTGATATCTTTTTTATAAACAGATTTTAAACCAGCATCTTCTGTTACCAACAAGACCTGTTGCTATTTATCAACATTTTCTGTATCCAGTGACAGTCCTATTGATTAATGATTAAACTCTTTAAGTAGATGCAACTGCTTTTGATTTCTTCCATAGAGAATTACATCATCATACTTAACCTCAAAAGATGGTTAAATGAATGTGGAATAATCTACCTTGTTTTAGTTGGTTCATTATTCCAGAAGTTGCCATTATAAACACTCAGTGCTAACATTCATTCATGGCAAATAGCATTTCCTTTTTACTATATTTTCATTTCTTTTGATCTTTACGGTTTTCTTGTTGAAGGATGAATGGGGTTATTTTTATTATATTTTTTTTAAAAATTTTTATTGTAGATGCTTTTATTCAAATTGCATTTTTAGTGCGTTTTATTGTAAACCAGGGGTGTCAAACTTGCAACATCACGTGACGTGTTGCGACATATCGCAACTTTTTTTCCATTGCCAGCAATGGGATGGGCGCAGTTTCGCCCTGATGCATCCGGCCCGTGGGCTGGCAGTTTGACACCCCTGTTGTAAACCATGCAGAAAGGTTAAACTATTGAACATTTTAAAAATGTAATAAATAAAATAAATACTCCATTTATTACTTTAAGTTAACCCACTTGACTGTGGCCATTCAGGACTTCATGCAACACATCTAAATTTAGAAAACCAGCTATTGACAATTAAAATCAGTTCTTCTGGGGAAGACATGGCAAACTGAAGATGGCTCCATTACAAACAGAACCAACAACTACAGCAGAATGAAGAGCTAGAGTGGAAAACTGACTCTTCATGATTCCTCTCTGGACAAAGAAAGGACTGGGATTACTCTCAAATGCTCCAGACAGCTGTTCCCTGCAAGGAGACCAGAAAATTGTGGTATCCAGCAGGCTAAGAGTGCTGGGAGAAGAAGAAATGCCATCATAGTCCAAAGTATGGTTTGATGCTTGTTAACTGCTTTTGGGATATTAGGAACTTTCATAATTGCAAGTTTTACTACACTAAGTGAATTTTCTTCAATCCCTAATGAAACAGGTTTTATACAAGTTTAAGGTTTTTTTAAAAAAAATATTTTTGGGGAATAAAAAGCAAAAGTGTGATTAGAATATTGGTTTTGGAAAGCTATGAGTGTCCAGATGGAATTAAAGATTACAATTAAAAATAGTCTGGAAAAGGAGCAAGCTTTATCAGATAAGATCAAGTCTGATTTGAATGTGGATCTAAAAATGATGGATTTTTGGAATAATGTGCAAGATATACAAATGAAGCTGGTTGATGTTTTATCAAATTAAAAGAGTGATCTGGATAACTTTCTTACAATGTATTTAGAAAACAAATCCGTTAAAGTTGTAAATAATTTTGTGAGAAGGAACAATGAAAAAAGGAGAAGAAATTGTAATGGCAAGTAGGAATGAACTTGAGGGATGGGGGGGAAAGAGAAGGAGTCCCAATGGCAGTTTAACGGTCAGAGAAAGAAACTTTGGAAGGACCCACCCTAATTGATCAGACATTTAAAAGTGGCAGTGGAAAGTCTGTACCTTCAAACTTGCAAGATTCTGTTAAGGTAGCCTTAAAATCAATTAGAATTGGTTCCTTTGGTAATATCTCCTGTCTGGTTTACCTGGGAGAATTGATGGAAATAAAGTTCCAGACTTTATTTGAGGGGATTAAGGGTTAAGAGTGTTAAAACATAAAGAGAAGAAATATAAAGTTGGTTTAATTGATCAAGGCTAAAATAGATATGTTGTAATCTGTGGTAAACATTAATAGACTTTTACTTATCAGGACTGAACAATGAGAGTTTAAAGATTTGTTTATAGATAAGAAATAAGATATGGGAAGAATTCATTTGTTGTGTTTTAAGAGAAAATGGTAAGTTACTAAACCTGTTTATTGGTATGAATGGGGAAGTTATTCCTTTCCTTTCCTTTCCTTTCCTTTCCTTTCCTTTCCTTTCCTTTCCTTTCCTTTCCTTCTTTAACTTCCTTCCTTCCCTTTATTTATTTCTTTCCTTCTTTTCCTTCCTTTTGCTCTTTATCTTCCTTCCTTCTTTCCTTCCTTTCCTTTTGTTCTTTATCTTCCTTCCTTCCCTTCCTCTCCTTTCCTCTCCTTTTATTCTTATCTTCCTTTCCTTCCTTCTGAACTTTCTATTTTTATTTCAGCTTGCATTAATTTTTATCTTTTTAATTGTAATGCTCTATAAAATTATAAAACACACAATTAAACTAAATTCCACTATCTAATTCTACTATCTATTTAATGGAATGCTTTATCTTGTAAAAAAAAAAATCCGCCAAGCATTTATTCTATGTCACTTGCAAATTTACGGATAATCAGAATAAGAATCTAAAATGAGTACATATTTTTGCCTCTGATATTCAAATAAGTATATTTCAGCTTTAGATCAAAAGTTCAAAAAAAAAAAAAGATAATTATGTATAGTCTTTGGCTGCTCAATTTAATACTCACTGTATTTCTGGGCAGCCCTTTCAATCCACAAGAAACATTTCAAGTATATTTCCATTTTGCTAGTGTCTTGATCTAAAGTTTCAAATTTCATCTGTCCTATTACATTATTTCTCAAACTTTGCCACCACTGTCTCATCATTAACATTTTCTTCAGCAGACAATTCAAACTAACCCTATAGTTTCTGAACATCAGAACCTGCCACATTTAGAATACTGCTGTTTTCTGAGTATTTGATATATCAGCCAACTAACTACCAGAAATATTTACAGTGCTGGATATGTCCCGTTCCATCACAGCCATTATACAACATAGTCAAAAGACCAACATTTCTCAACCTTGGTAATTTGAAGCTGTGTGGACTTCAATTCTGAAAATTCCCCAGTCTACATGAATGCAAATAAAATTATGGGGTCCTTGGTGCTCTCTGAGCTTGGGTGTTTTCCTGCAGATGTTTTATTACTAAACTAGGTATCATCATAAGTGCTAGAAGGGAGTGGAGTTTATTCTCTTTTTATATACTAGAGGCTTGCTAGTGTTGGTGGGAATGTTCTTGGTGCTTCCTTGATGAGGCTGTTGTTCACTGATAGCTTGCTTGTCTGAGTTGGCAATTCCTTGATTGGGGTATTGTTTACTTCTTGATTGTCGGTCTAGTATTGATTTTTGAGGTTAATCTCTGCTTATCTGGCTGTTGATTGCTGGTGAGAAGGTGTTTTGATCTTTTTGTTTTCTTTTTGGCTCTATCAAACAAAGCAACCCAGAATTCTGGCTTGAGGGACAAATAACCAGGCTCAAAATATCCTACTTTGGACATTAAGCAAGGACCTAGCTCTCTGGAGAAGGCTCTGATCTTGGAAAAGTTGGAAGAAAGGAGAAGAAGGGGATGATCAACAGCAAGGCGGATGTTCACAGTTCACAACATTAGAAGATTTGAAAGAAAGGGTTAAGGTTAGACTGTCATGTATAAAATCTATCCATGGCTCGCTAGGAGTCAAAAACAACTTGTGGGCATCTAATCAATCAATGAGAAGATTTCCAAACATTTGTTTGTATCCTCTTTCCAGATAATTTTTGGAAAGGCCTTACCATGATTGCCTCTGTACCCAAAATGCCAAGGTATATATCAAAAGGTTCTAACAATATACGTTGATAGATATGGATTCAAAATTAGCCCCATTTTTCTTCCTTTTTTTCTTTCTAAACAACTTGGCTGCTGACTGCTTTTGAAACTTACAAGATGTCTATGATTTTGCCATCAACCTAATCGATTTTAGTCCATCAACCTAATCAAAGTATTGTCTTTATGGATTCAGGATATTTTTTTCCTCCTGGTCAGTGCAGTTCTATTAGACATTTCAGGCAATCCAGACAAGAGATCAAAACCATGAGCACAAACACCACTTTTATTGTAAAGTTACATGAACATAATCTTACAAGTCCGATAGCCTTTTGCCCCTCCTTGTCTGCAGAAAAATAGGGACAGTCCCTCCTGAAACACTTCCTTCTCCCTCATTGCTCCTTTAAACTCAGATTTCTCTTATCTTCTCTTATCAAACCATTTTATAAGTTGTGGGTTGTCTTCCTCCTATCCCCCAAGGTTATTCTCACAGTCCAGTACAACTTCTTACTACTTTTCTTTTAATTGCTATGTTTTTCAGTCCAATAATGAATCAAACTAAGATGGGAGAAAAACCATAATTCACTGTAAGAAGCAAAGGATTGGGAGGTCATCAAAACTTGGCAAACAAAAAAAATTAGTGATAGACATAGATATCATTCATAGTCCAATAAAAGCTCATCATAAAATTGGAAGACTCATATTTAATAAAAGCTTACAAGTTTTATCAAGGAGGGAAAATTTAAGACTCACTGAAGATCTAAGCCAATATCCTCCATAAGGTACCAAGTGTGTTAAATTACGAGAAGAGAAGAGAAAAGCAAGTGTCTCTATGTTTTGGAGAAGGTCAACCTATCTCTCCAAAGCATCTGAAGGCAGAACAAGAAGCAATGGATGGAAACTAATCAGGGAGGAGTTTGACTCTGTTGCTCCTGAAGATGTGGACAGGGTCCTGGGGAGACTGAATGCAACCACATGTTTATTAGATCCGTGTCCCTCCTGGCTGGTACTGGCAGCCAGGGAGGGGACACGAGCCTGGTTCCAGGGAATTGTTAACGCTTCTTTGCAGGAGGGAGTCTTCCCGGCAACCCTAAAGGAAGCCGTGGT
>NW_015399305.1:0-1622 GCF_001527695.2 Protobothrops mucrosquamatus
CCTACATCTCTTCCATTTTTTCCCTCTGCAGAGTGGAAACTTGCTATTTTATTACTAGGTTTTTATCCCACCATTTTATATATATAGCTCAAGGTGACAACCATACCTAATATTCCTGTCTATTTTTCCCCACAACAATCCCGTAAGGTGGGTTGGGCCAAAAGTGACTGCTCCAGAGTTACCTTGCTGGCTTTCATGCTCTAAGGCAGGGGTTCCCAACTGGGGGTGCGAGACGATATTCCAGGGGGTCCAAAGCTTGGGTTTTCAAAATTATAATGTATATGCATAACTCATTACTGTTATTTTGAACTTTTGTAAGGGGTGCGAGAATATATCAGAAGCGTTCTAGGGGCGTGGGGTATAGAAAAGATTGGGAGCCGCTGCCCTTAGGGAAGCCTGGAACTCACAGTCTTTTGGTTTCTAAGCCAGCACCTCAAAGACTATGATAATAAACAAGGCCCAAGGCCAGAAAGGTTGGCTGGACCACACACCAGAAAACTGACTACACGTAGTCCTCAACTTAAGAGTGTAAATTGCCCCCAGAATTAGGGTTATAAGTTGTGGTAGTCATTAAGTGGGTCACCATGTGACCACACCTGATTTTATAATCTATTTTTTATGGTAGTTGTTTGGCAAATATGGTGATCATTAAGCAAACCCGCTGTCCACAATGGGCATTTTTTAAAATCAGAGACTGGAAGTAAATGCCAGTTTCTGGCAATAAGTGTCATAAATTACATTCATGTGATCATGGGACACTGCAAACAGCTGTAAATGTGGGCTGGTATCCAACTGCCCAAAATGCAATTCTGTGGGGCAGGATGGCTATTGGAACTTCAAATCCAGGTTGTAAGTAGCCTTGGAGAGGTCTATGTAACTTTGAATGGTCACCAAATGACTGGTCATAAGTCAAGGACTACTTGTAGTCTCATTTTTAAGGCAAGAGAGAAGAGGGATCATCATTTCAGACTGCAGGCATTGATAGCACGTATGAATACCCCTTATGTTATACCGTATTTATCGGCGTATAACACGCACCGGCGTATAACACGCACCTTCATTTTAAGAGGGAAATTTCAAGAAAAAAAAAGCGCCGGCTCGGGAGCGAAAGCAAAAGGGGAGGAGGAGTGGGGCTTCGTTCCCCCGTGTCGCCTCTGAGCTGCAGGACTCCGCCGCTTGCTTTATAAATCCTTGGCTGCTGCTCCATCTTTTCTTTTCCCACCAACCGCCCCCCCTCCCTCGACCCCTCCCGCTTTGCAGAAACGCCTGGATAGTGAGAAGCTGGAACCGGGCGGGCAGAAAAAAAAAGGGGGGAAATCCACACACGCTCGCGCAGGGAAAGGGGAAAACGGGTGGGCCGGCCGGCTCCCCTCTCCTCTTTGTGTGTGTGTGTGTGTTTGTCTCTCTCTCTCTCTCAATTCTTCCCCACCCCAAAAGTGGGGAGGGGGCGACCTTGCAAAAGGGAGGGGGCTTCTCCCGGTTGCGGGGAAGGCTGGAGGTGCGCCTTTCTCGCCCAGCCCGGGTAAATTCGGCCGTATTCTTCAGCCAATTCTTCATGTTATGCTCCAGGTACGGCCCTCCCCCCTTCCCTTCCATTCCCTGCGGCACTGCGTGTTGAGGCT
>NW_015399305.1:3913-6648 GCF_001527695.2 Protobothrops mucrosquamatus
TGTGATGCTCCAGGTACGGCCCTCCCCCTTCCGTTCCCTGCGGCGCTGCGTGTCGAGGCCGGGACGGAATACCCCGGGCCGCCGCAGCCAAGCGCGAGGGGGAACGCCAGACGCCTCACGCGAAGGGGGGAGGCCTGGCAACGCTGCGCTCTGCCGGGCGCTCACCGACAAACCGGGGGGAGCCGAGGCGGCCAGGGAGAACCAGCCAACTGCCGGCAACCAGCCGGAACTGCTGGGGCCGGCCCGTATTGAAGAATATGGCCGAATTTACCCGGGCTGGCCGTATATCGGCGTATAACACGCACACACCATTTGCCCCCTATTTTCAGGGGGAAAAAGTGCGTGTTATACGCCGATAAATACGGTAATTTATAGTAGGAGCAAAGTAGTAATGCAAGGGCAGAAAAAATCTAACAACCTCTTGCTGCTATGACAGTGTTTTTTAAAAGAAGGAGAATTTTAAAAAGCCATTCCAAACCTGCTTTCTGAAATGGCAATGTTCCCCAAGCAATTAAATCTAAGTAAAGCAGTGCTGAAAGGGAAAGAGATACCAAGCCAGGTGGGCTTTTAAGATACTTAGTACAATAGCTTAAATTATATAGCAATGCATAACAGACAGGAACAGAAGAGCATTGGGTATATATGTCTGTAAGGGATACTAGATAATTTATTCTCATCTGGGAATAGTGTATGAGTGATGTTGCTAAGTGGTATGGTACTATAGCTCCAATAGATGACAAAGTGTTAATTGCAATGAACCTTTCCAGCTGGTCTGATGGGAATCTTGCCTATCTAGGTGCTTGGTTTGTCCCCCCCCCCCCAAGTACTGACCTTAGGGTCATTTTGGCAGCATCAAGTTCCAGCTGTAGAGAGCAGCATCACCATTAGAAGATGAAACTGGATCTTTCAAAACCACCCTGACACATTTATGATCTTGTTTGCCTTCTGCCAAGTCTCAGATTGTATTGAAAATAGAATATTATTTGGTGAGCGCAATAAAGCTTTCCCCTCTGTTTTAGGAAAATTATTTCGACCAGACAAAGGCACATTGGATTATTTACAGTAATGTGTCATCTAAATAATAGCCCCCATTTTTTTCTGGAGTGATATTACTAAACATTCTATTGGGAATGTTTGTAAGTGCTTGTAAATCAGATGTAATTTGTGATGTCGCAAAACTAGTGATCCCAGCAGCTCCAGATGCCATGACCTAGAGACCACCTAGTGCAGTGGTGGCGAACCTATGGCACGGGTGCCAGAGGTGGCACTCAGAGCCCTCTCTATGGGCGCACGCATGCCGTTGCCCCAGTCCTAGGCCTTCAGCTGGGTTTTATAAAACCTTTTCGCTTTAGGCCTCCGCTGCCATGTGCAAAAAAAAAAAAAAAGTTCAATCAGTCAATTTCAACTTCTCACGGGAAAGAAAAAAATCTTGCAAAGTTGGAATTGATTGATTGAACTTTTTAATCCCACCCAGTCTGCCATTACCACTGCAGCCACGCCCAGCCAATGGGCCACACCCAGCCAATGGGTCACACCCACACGGCACTCGACGATGCATAAGTGGGTTTTCGGTTGCAGTTTGGGCACTCAGTCTCTAAAAGATTTGCCATCACTGACCTAGTGCAATATACAGTCACTTTATGTTCACTATTGACCCATTCAATCTAGTGATGGCTCTTAGTGAATTTAGAGGCAATTCACTTGCTATGTGAAATCCTTTATCTACAAAATATTAAGGATGGATTCTTGGATCTTTTGTTTCATTTTGGAATGTTCTTTGCCATTCCAATATAACAATGCAACCTCCTCCTCCCATTACATTATTATTTAATTAGGGGACTGGAGGCTGAAACATATAAGGAACGGTTGATGGAATTGGGTATGTCTAGTTTAATGAAGAGAAGGATGAGCGGGGACATGATAACTCAGGGGTTGACATAAAGAAGAGGGAGTCAAGCTATTCTCCAAAATACCTGAAGGCAGGACAAGAAGCAATGGATGGAAACTAATCAAGGAGAGAAGCAACCTAGAACTAAGGAGAAATTTCCTGACAGTTAGAACAATTAATCAATGGAACAACCTGCCTCCAGAAGCTGTGAATGCTCCAACACTGGAAGTTTTAAAGAAGAAACTGGACAGCCATTTGTCTGAAATGGTATAGGGTTTCCTGCCTAAGCAGGGAGTTGGACTAGAAGACCTCCAAGGCCCTTCCAACTATTATTATTATTATTATTATTATTATTATTATTATTATTATTATTATTATTATTATTATTAAAAATCTTACCACATTAGTGTCTTTTTCTATTGTCTGCTCATTGCCTTCTTCCTGCTCATTTTTATATCTGGGACCCCTGCAATCAAGTCGGATTAGAGCACGGCATCGGTAATGACAGATGAACTTGCAATCTAAGGGGAAAAAATAAATCCAGAAGTTACAGGGACAAAATCAGGTAGAAAAGAAATGTCACAAATAAGCGATCAAGCAGTTCGTGTCATTTCAAAAATATGCTTTGATCATTCACTCATATTTTCACCCAAAATTTTAATGAGCATTTTCTTTTAACAATTTTTAGAATTTTCATTTCAACTTTGATATTTTTGTTCCATGCAGGCCTAATCTCCGCGATGCAGCCATTGACAATTATTGGCAGAAAGACAGCAGGCCAAATAAAGATTGGGATCTCCCATGCTTCAAATGAAAGGCCTGAAAGAGCCTCTGTATCCCAGTGCAT
>NW_015399306.1:0-1460 GCF_001527695.2 Protobothrops mucrosquamatus
GAGGGGGGACATGATAGCAGTGTTCCAATATCTCAGGGGCTGCCACAAAGAAGAGGGAGTCAAGCTATTTTCCAAAGCGCCTGAAGGCAGGACAAGAAGCAACGGGTGGAAACTAATCAAGGAGAGAAGCAACCTAGAACTAAGGAGAAACTTCCTGACAGTTAGAACAATTAACCAGTGGAACAACCTGCCTCCAGAAACAGTGAATGCTCCAACACTGGAAGTTTTTAAGAAGAGACTGGACAGCCATTTGTCCGAAATGGTATAGGGTTTCCTGCCTGAGCAGGGGGTTGGACTAGATGACCTCCAAGGTCCCTTCCAACTTTACTACTACTACTACTACTACTACTACTACTATTATTATTATTATTATTATTATTATTATTATTATTATTATTATTATGTAAATGTTAAAGATACACAAATATTGAAGTACGTACGCTAGTAGAACAGCTAACTTTACACTCTCTCAACTCCTGGCCTCATTTTGGAAACAGGGTAACTTAGCAGTATAGCACATGCTTTTCATGAAGCAGGTTTCAGATTCAATTCTAACATTTTCAATTTTAAACACTGAGCTGAATACGGACTGCAGATCTCAAAGAGATAGATGAGATTTCCAAAACCATTCAAATGTTGCTGCCAAATTGTAAGTTTTAATGTAAGAAAGGGAAAAAAATAGTAAAACATGGAAAGAATCATAATTAACTGTTGTTAATTGATTGCATTGAGAATCATTTTGATATAGTGATTAAAGACTCTGGGCTAGAAACCATGAGACATTGAATTTTAGTTCTGCCTTAGGCACAAAGACAGATTTTTTCTCTCACAGCACTGGGAAGAAGACACTGCTGAAAATTTTGCCAAGAAAACAAGTCCATGCAATCATTTTAGGAGTCAAGATTGACTTGAAGGCATAAGCACACATAGATATTAATTATATTAATTTAATGTAAATTAATTCTAAGTAATTTAATTTAAATTCAATTAATACAATTACTGACAAATACCATGTAAGGAGTTGTTCTCACATGGACAGTGAGAAACAAGCTCATATTAATTCTGATGATACCTATATTTCCTAAGCCACAGAATTTGCTGAAATTCTTTTGGGAATGGCTTCTTACTTTCTTCAACAAATATTACTCATTCTCAGTTCTTGAATTTCCTTGTGAGGTTATCTAAATCAGCAGTCCCCAACCTTTCCAGCTTGGCAGCCCATTGGGGAGGAGAGAGGGGATGGTTGTGTATGAGTGGCAGGCACTGTTGTGGCTCCGTCCGGTGGGTCCCTCTCATCAGAGGAGGAAGGCTCTGAACATGAAGGAGAGGAGATGGCTAGGCCTCCCTCTCCAGGCCCTTCCCCTCTGGTGCAGCCTTCGGTGCCTTCCGACAGCGAGGAGTTTGGCCAGGAGCCCGGTGTTTCTGGGATTGGCCAGGAGCCCGGTGTTTCTGGGATTGGC
>NW_015399306.1:5504-6648 GCF_001527695.2 Protobothrops mucrosquamatus
TCGTCGGCGCACCATCCGGAGACTGACGGGGGCACGGAGAAGGTCATCGGCATCCTGGAGCAGTACCTCCGCTGCTTCGTCAACCAGCAGCAGAACAACTGGGCCGAGTACCTTCCCCTGGCGGAGTTCGCATTCAACAACTCCCAACACACCTCCACCCAGATGACCCCGTTCCACGCCAATGTCGGTTACCATCCCCAGTTGTTCCCGTTGGCGATCCCAGATTCCCCTGTTCCCGAGACCCAGGACTTCCTCTTGGAGCTGCAGGCGGTGCAGCAACTGGTGCGACGGCAGCTGATTCGGGCAAAAGAGGACTATAAGCGGGTCACCGACCGCTCCCGATGGGCCACGCCACCACTGGAAGTCAGAGATCGGGTGTGGCTGTCCACAAAACACCTCCCCTCGGACCGGCCGGTGAGGAAATTGGACCACCGCTTTATCGGTCCCTTCTCAGTCGAGGCGGTCATCAACCCGGTGGCCTACTGGTTGGCTCTACCACGCTCCATGGTGGCCTACTGGTTGGCTCTACCACGCTCCACCCCGTGTTTCATCGGTCCCTCCTGGTCCCTGAGGCCCCTGTGAGCCATCTCCGACGCCCGACAACGCCTGCCCCTCCGGTCGCAGCCGACGAGGACGACGCCTCGACGTACGAGGTGGACAGTATTCGGGACTCCCGTTGGCTGAAGAGGCGCTTCCAATACCTCATCGCCTGGAAGGGGTACGGGCCCGACGATTTCAGCTGGGTGGACGCGTCTTCCGTTCAGGCCCCTGACCTGGTACGGGCCTTTCACGACCGGTTTCCGTCCCGACCGCATCCCGACCGTCAGACCCGGGGAAAGGACCCTGCGGTGGGGGATAGTGTTGTGGCTCCGTCCGGTGGGTCCCTCTCATCAGAGGAGGAAGGCTCTGAACATGAAGGAGAGGAGATGGCTAGGCCTCCCTCTTCAGGCCCTTCCCCTCTGGTGCAGCCTTCGGTGCCTTCCGACAGCGAGGAGTTTGGCCAGGAGCCCGGTGTTTCTGGGATTGGCCAGGAGCCCGGTGTTTCTGGGATTGGCCAGGAGCCCGGTGCTTCTGGGATTGGCCAGGAGCCCGGTGCTTCTGGGATCAGCCAGGAGCCAGGTGTATCGGACTCCGACGAGGATAC
>NW_015399307.1:0-4644 GCF_001527695.2 Protobothrops mucrosquamatus
GACCGCCACTGGCTATGAGATTCTTGGTGAGAAGAAGCCTGGTGGCCTGGAACGGCCAGTCCGTGTTCTACTTTCAGATTAGTTGGAGAAAGTAAGGGAGCAGCAGGTGATTTATGGGAAAGGTGATCAGAAGCAGACAGAGGAGAAGTTAACTGGAGGGGGAAAAGAAAAAGGAGAAAGATTAGAATCAAATCTGTAACATCTGCTGAGCTCTTTAACCAGGAGACTGGCTGTCTTAATTTGCAGTATTAAAAAGCAGGGTGAGATGTTAAAGGCCTGGTATTTAATTTTAAACTATTCACGTCCATTTTTATTAGCATAAAAGAAATTATCTGTTTCCCACAGCTGTTGCACAATTGTATCATAACTTTGCAAAAATAAGAAAGCATTTACAATGAAAACAACTCTAAGAAGCGAACCGAAAAGGCCCTCCCTCTCCCTCTCCCTCCCCCCCCCATGTTTATGTGTATATGTGAGTGTGCGTGAGCTACTCATGGGTCAGAATGCTTCCTTTCCTGAAGTACGGAAATGGAAAAATATTATGTATTCAATTTGCATAACCTCCCATCTCAACAATGACCCTGGGCATTACCTGAGAGGGTTTGTGTGGACTAGCTGAACTGCAGGAAAGGTCAGTGTGTTGTTGCATCTGTGGCACATTCCCCTGTCCTTTGCACTCATCACCACTGGACACATGGAACACAGCTAAACCCTCGGAACTTTCATGTCCGTAGCCGTTGCCCAAAATAGCCTTTGTATCTTCATCTGAGTCGGTGATGAGAACAAACTCAGCTTTGAAAAGATCCTTCCCATCCATTTTTCCTCCCTTTGCCTTGTCTTCTTGCAGATTGAAAAGTTTGTGCTTATCGTTGGGGCAGCTGGCAGCTTTACCAGTTCCCTTGTTTCCCCTTCCTATGGCAAATGACTTCTCCACTTCCTTTGTTTCAGTAATTACTTCATTCTGAAGGAAGGAAGGAATGAAGGGAGGAAGGGAGGAAGGAAGGAAGGAAGGGGGGGAGAGAGAGAGAGTGAGAGAGAGAGAGAGTTGGCTCAGTATTATGTGCTGCTATGCTTCTCTCCTTGCACAATGAATTAAAAATTCCTACAGAAAACATGACTGGGACAAATAAGAAATATCAGAGAAATAAAATATGTACAGTATGTGTGGGGAACTGAGGGAGTTAGTTATTGAAGGAATATGCATTCAATTTTTACCCGCTCTACCCTGTTTCACAAAGCGCATTGTATGTCAGAGGACAGAGTGTTAAGATACAATCCGTTTCTGGTCCCTTTTGAATGACACAAAAGACAAAACTGGAAGAAATAATTCATTCAATATCCAGGACAGTGCAGAAATCAGGAACAGATGCAGCTAGGCAGAAGAGAACGTGGAACATTTCAGAAACAAAAACCAAGGGGATTCTTGGCCATGGAAACAGCGGGGATTCCCATGATTGTCAGAGGGACAAATCTGGGATAAAGTCTCCTCATAGGTATGAAGGAAAAGAAGGTTTCAAACCAAAACATTTTCTAGCAGACAAAATAAAGAATTTGCAGCTGCGAAGTTTTGTCTGTGGCTCAAGACAGTTTAGGCTGGGACTTCCGGTTTGGCGTTTGACGAGATGGGTGGAAGAAGCCGAGGCTCTGGCTTCTTAGCCCAATTTTGTTCAGCCTGGCAACCCCAAGGGGTCGGAAAGTTGCCCTGGAGGGGCAATGAAGAAGGAAGGATGCTTTGGGAGTCCGGACCAGATGGTGATCGGTCCAGACAGACTGAAGAAACCCTCCAAAAGGACGGAAGAAAGGCTGCCTGGTAAGCCCAGACAGCCCAAGTCATCACCAGCCGGAAGGAAAGAGAGGAGCCGTGGCGCTCTGCTAAACAGCTGATTATCAACAGCGTGCTGAAACTGGGTAAGCCTGTTCTTTTATTTCTTATGGACTTAGAAAAGTTGATCCCCTGATTGGGAAGAAGCTATGAAGTAAAGACCCCAGAAGGACTAGGGGAGAAGAGAGTTAAAAGCGGCGAGCAATTACAGGAGGGAAAAGGATTTTAAGGAAGACAAAAGAATGCTTAAAAATTGAACTCAGATTGATTCAAAGAAAGAGTGCTTAACTTATAGGACGTGGAATTTTTTTTCTTTTTTAGATTTAATCTCTAGGGTAAATAACTTACAAAGAACTTTAAAAGCTTTGTAACAATCTTTTAAAACCAGATATTGACAAAACAGTGTATGAGGACATCTAGTGGTGAAAGGAGATATTACAGTAATACCAAATAAAAGAATTTGAAAAGTTTTTGACCTTGAAATAACACCTGGTGTAAACAAAGTGCCTTTATGTGAGTTTGTAAGAGAAAAGACTTTCTACAATTATGTCTGTTGACTCTGGATATAACCAAAACAGGAATTATTTGGAGACAGCGGGCGTTTCACATCTGTGATTTGACTGGAGGATTGGATGTGTCCTAAAGTAGTTGGCTCAATTTTTTTGGTTGGATTTTAGCCTAAGATAGTTGCCTTTTTTCTTCTTCTTGTTTTTTTACCTTGTTTTTCCTCCTTGAGAATTTGGATTTAGCCTAAAATAGTTGGCTCTTTTTACAGTTTGGATTTTAGCTTAAGATAGTTGGCTTGAAAAATGAGTGCCTCAAATCTCACCAGACTTATGAAAAAGACTTCCTCTGCACCCTCTGTTGGAACATCCAGCCCAACAAGCCAGGGATCTATTGAAACAATGTTGCAGCATGAGAAAATAAGTACTGCTCAAAACGAGATGCGAACTACATTAAAATTAATTCAAGAATCAATACAAAAAAACCATGAAGAGACAAAAAACAATTTTGATAAATTAAACGAACAAATGTCAGATATAAAGACACAATTTGAAGTCCACCAACAAATGATTGTTAAAAATGAACAAAGAATTCAGAAAATAGAAAATAAATCAGATGATATTGATAAAAAATGGAAGTACTAATACAAGAAAATGAAAAAATAGAACAAGCAAATCAAAATCTAGAAGAAATGGTGGCGATCTTAGAAATGGAGAAAGTGGAATACTATTTAAGATTTCAAAACATTCCTGAAGACAAAGAAGAAAATATAGCAGTTGTGATTATTGATCTTCTGGAAGAGGCTTTGAAAGCAGACCGAGCAAAGATGCAAATGGAGATAGATGAAATATTTCGAATGAATTCAAGCTACGCAAGGAAATATAAACTACGCAGAGAAGTTCATGTAAGATTTATAAAGAAAACAACAAGAGATGAAATACTGAGAAAAGTCAGAGATGAGCCATTACAATACAAGAATAAAGAAATCGTAGTGTTAAAGCAGATCCCCAAGAGAGTAAGAGATACCTGAAGACAATATCACTTCCTAACTACAAAGCTAATTGCAAAAGGCATAAATTTCAGATCGTTAATGCCAGAAGGGATCTTAATCAACTGGAATAATACAAGATACCAGTTGGACTCAGTTTGGAAAGCAGAAGACTTTGATGAAAGAAATCGAGCATTCTTAGATGAAGGAATGCAATATCGACAAGAGGAGAGAAAAGATCAGAAACAAACAGAAGAAGCAACTATACAAACAGTAGAACAGAAAGAGAAACTTGATCAAGAGAGTGAAGGAACTACCAGAGAACAGAGGACCACGAGATCGACAAGACCTAAATATAAATAATTGAAATGGAGAAAGAAAATGGAATTTTTTCAGTGAATATAAACTAACAAACAAAGCTTATATTTGGTTTTGCATGTTACAACAGTGGCATATATTCATGCAATATTCGAAAAATGAAGGAATACCATCAGATGAAGAAATAATTTAAAAAAATACTAGAATGCGCAGAGATGGATAGACTGACTATGAGACTGAAAGAAAAAGAAGAAACGGAGTATTACCAAACTTGGGACTTATTTTATAAATGGCTAGAGGAAAGAATAAAGGATTAGGAATTAAATATGTATTAGCGAATGTAAACTCAGACAGCACGCTTGTTGAACAAATATTACTGAATGTATGGGGGGGAACCAATAAAAACTTTTTTTTAAAAAAAAAGACAGTTTAGGTTGTATTTCAACCACGTGTACCTTCTTGGTACCCTTGTAAGACAGATCCTAGAATGAAAGATATATTTAATTCTTCTGCATGTTGCACTTGTTAAAGAATCCCTCCTGTTGCTCGGGGAGGTTGTATTTTAATAACATAAGAACAAAAAGGGCAAAAGGGACATTCAGATTTCTTGGCAGATTGCAGTAGATTTCATCTTTATATATTAAGGGATCTGCACATCTCCTCCTCTTTAGCACCACCTCATCCTGGGAATAATGTTAACCAGGAGAATGGAAGCTTAGGAAAAGCTGACCTTCCTCAGAGCTGGATGTTTTGGGCTTGGCGCGGGGGATTTTGGGGGCCTCTAGATGCTCCCATGTAACACCTCTCCTGCGTGAGCTGCACTGGCTGCCAGTGGCCTTCCGGGTGCGCTTCAAGGTGTTAGTAACAACTTTTAAAGCGCTCCATGGCAATGGACCTAGGTATTTGCAAGACCGCCTCCTACCAAACACCTCCCTTCGACCAGTCCGCTCCCACAGAGAGGGCCTCCTTAGAGTGCCGTCGGCCAGACAATGCCGGCTGGCGACCCCCAGGG
>NW_015399307.1:5312-6647 GCF_001527695.2 Protobothrops mucrosquamatus
ATCTATTCCGTGCGGCCGGCCTGGCGTAGTTTGGATTGTGTTTCAGTGGGGGGTTTTGTATGGGTGTGTTTTTAGAACAGGCCTATTATTCAATTCGATTTTAAAACAGAAACTATTTATTTATTCGTGGTTTTTAGTATTGCCTGTTCACCGCCCTGAGTCCCGCAAGGGAGATAGGGCGGTATATAAATTTAATAAAATAAATAAATAAATCACCTTTGTCCTTATTTACGGTAATTTTCTCTTTTAGCCAACAGCCCTTGAATCTGTTCCACAACTCAGTTCCCAGGCCTTCTGCTGGGCCGTCCTGTATCTTAGCTAGCAGCTAGGTTGTCTTCCTTCCCTTTTTTATTTTGCAATGTAAAAGATCCAGTATACATTGGGACTCGAGTAGAAGTATCTTGTTCCCACTGGACTGGACTCCTTCACCGACAAATTACATTAATCATTAAAATGGTCTAATGCAGGGGTAGGCAACCTTGGCTCTTTTATGACTCGTGGCTGGCTGGCTCAGGAATTCTGGGAGTTGAAGTCCACGAGTCATAAAAGAGCCAAGGTTGCCTACCCCGGTCTAATGGATCATTGTTTGGAAATAGAAGATGAAGAAAGGGACCAAAACAGAGGCTAATGGTCAATGAAGTCTGATATCCTTTCCTATATACTAATCCCAACCTAAACTGGTTCTTAATCGATCCCAAAGGTATTTTTCCAAAAGACAAGTGGACTTTCTTGGTTTTTTTCCTTGAAAACATTTCGCTTCTTATCTAAGAAGCTGTTCAGATCTGAAGAATGTCAGAACTGAAGAAGCTTCTTGGATGAGAAGCAAAATGTTTTCAAAGAAAAAAAACAAGAAAATCCACTGGTCTTTTGGAAAAGCACCTTTGGGACAACCATGACCTGGATGGTTGAGAATCTCCATAGATTTATTTCTTAATGTTAAAATAAAAGAGGAAAGTAATTGGTAACCCTGTCTTTAAAGTTAAATGGCTCAGCTCACCTTCTAGATTCTCGTTGCTACTTTGCATAGCTGAGGGTTTTTAGAATCAACCTTACAGGTATTCTCTTCTGATGCACATTTTAATTTTAGATATTGAGCTGGATTTGTACATGCTTAGATTTACTCCAGACTACTGGGAAAAAAATACACCATTTATTTTAGGTCACAGCTTGCTACCACACATAACCGGTCAGGTTTGAAAGCCCCAAAAGGAATTTGGTAAATTGTCTTAGATGGTCTATCCTGAAATAACCCCTTGGTTGTGGGGAACTTCCTGTACACCCATCTCATAATCCCATCACTACTTCTTAACATTGCAAAGTAGAAATGTAAAGATT
>NW_015399308.1:0-3667 GCF_001527695.2 Protobothrops mucrosquamatus
TCAGGCCCAAGATCCTTTCAAGCAGAAGAGAAAAATAGCATTATAGCATAGACTACAGTAGTTCTCAAAAATGTGATATTTTTATCCTTAAAACTACAATTTATAACTAGAATAAGGCATAATAAATTTAAATTCATTCCTAAAACTATAAAGTATTTTAATAGTTCATCTATAATTCATAAAACCATAACATTGTGAAGCTGGACAAAAGGCTAATAAAATTGTCCCTGTACCTGCTTTTGCATTATTTCTATTGCAGCAACATAAAACCTGCTGGAGTTACTAAGCAAGTGATAGGAGGCTTCAAATCTTCTAAAACAGGGGTGTCAAATTGCCGGCCCGCGGGCCGGTTGAATCATATGGAGGCCGCGCCCATCCCAGCTCTGGCAATGCAAAAAAAAGTTGTGATACGTCATGACACGTCATGTGACGTGGCGAGTTTGACACCTGTGTTCTAAAAGGAACTACAAAGCTTTCTTTTGAAGTGCTTGACCAACCTTCTAGCTACTTTGTGCAATAGGGGCATCATGAGATTGGTCCAAATGACTCTGTAAAATTTACACTGTAATAATAGTTTCTCATTAGCATATGTGGGCAGGTATGTTCAATTAGTGGGATATTAGCATACCTGTATTGCAGTAATGTAGAAGGAATTATGTTTTCTGTCATAGAATTGTGTAGCAGCTGTCCAGATGAAGTCGGAGACACAAACACAAACTTGTAGTCTTTATTGTCATCATCCAGAAAGAAAGAATACAAGATAGTTCTGACCTTTTGAATACTTTACTGTTTCTGCTACTAAATTCAATATCCTAACATTTTCTCTAGCTTAAAAAAAAACCACTGTTCTCAGCTTGGAAAATGATAGTATATAAATAATTTGCTAGTTTTCATAGACATTAACAACCCAAAGTTTGTAATCTATTTACTTAACCAGATGCTTCATATCTTTTATTCCTTGGATGATCATTTTCTTAGCTGGAACGTGTCCCAATGGCATTAAAAATGGTGCCCAAGACATCTTTTATGCAAGCTTCTGCCTTCTCACCAATTTCCTGTTTGAATAACAATTGAAAGTGGCAAGTCTTGTGAAAAATTTGTACTTTTAGCCAATGATTAACCATCAAACTCCAAGCTGAAATTTAGACATTCTTATCTCCAATCTAAGATGGGTGTTGGCTGTCCCATTAGGGATAGCAAGGATGGCTATCAAGAATTCCATCTGCACCAACTCCAGTTCATTCGTGTTGGCACAAATTCCCACTTCCTTGCTACATAGAATTTGTGCCCAAGATTTTTCCTTGAAATGTTTTAGCCTAACTCTTAGAAAAGTGTTTGAATATAAATTCTGCACAGAAAAAGGAGGTATGTGTCATTACATTTTTCCCCCAAAGGTCTGTTCTAGATGTTAAATCAAGACAGCTTTAAAATCTAAACAAGCCACATACAGGGAGAATTTTATTTCTGAGTGTTGATGAAGAATGAAAATACGATCTGTTGTTGACCTCACTTCTATAAATCCTGCCTACTCATTCCCAATTAGACTTCTGATTCTCTCCAGTCTTGTAGTTTGTGATGTGTCTAGTATATTATTTCCTAACCACATACAGAAGGCTAATGGCACTATAATTAACCAGACTGTTATTGTGATCTTTTTTTATATAAATTGGTATGACTATTGTGATCCTCAATTCTTTTGGAATATTACCAGTTTAACTGATAAATGTTAACAGGGATGTGAGGAGAGGCGCCCACCAGTTTAGCACAGTAGCCAACAAGATTTATCCAAGGTGCAATTATTGCTAATTGACCCTTAACTTGGGACCCTTAACTTCTCAAGGCAGAAGTTAAGGGTCCCAAGAGAAGACTATGTTGGGGAAAAAATAGCTTCTCCTTGCAAAAAGTTCAACAGACTGATCTGGGTGTTTCTTATCAGAGTGTGCTATTTGTATATGCTCTCCATTCAGCCATTTCCAGCGTTATACAATTCACAATCATTCATTGCCAATTCATTTTCAGCCGGGTTCTTATTTTATGTTTCCCTATCTTCAATAACTTTTCTACTAAAGTACACAAATCATCCACTTTCTTTTTGTCATTTATGTATAACTTGCAATCATGCATTCCATTTCCCCTGTGAAATAAAATATCTTGCTGTTTGATACTTCAGCGTTCAGATCCATATTGCTTCATACAAGCTACCTATATTATGTGAGAATCATTGCTTTCTCAATCAACAAAATGCATCATTTATGTACTATACTCCTCTATTTTCACCAGATACATTTCTTGTACCCTGTCTTGCATCAAGGTGGCATCCCACATTCCTGTCTTCTTTCTCCTTAGTCTTGGGCATTCTGGGCATTTTCCTGCCTGTTTTTCTCCCAATATTCCATGACCTCTTCTACGCATGCTCTTACTGTAGTCAGGACACACCTCAACTCCATAACCATGCTAAAGATCCCATAATTCACTTTATCATAACCTTTCTCTAAATCAACAAATATATAATAAACTTCAGTGTCATACAAATTGTAGCCATTTGTGGGAAATGGTTTCTAATGCTGGCCTAAGTTTATTTCAAGGATAGAACAGTACTTTCCTGTTAAAACTACTTGGTTTCCATTTGCATTTTTTCTAGAAAGTAACTTCCTCACTGATATTTGTTGGTACTGAAGTGTGCATTCTCTTAATCTTTAGTGCCTCATATTTGTCCTTTACAACAGGGGTTCCCAACTCCCAGTCTGTGGACTGGTACCGGCCCACAGCATGCCAGCAACCAGGCTGCACAAACAAGCAAAGCCCCATCTGCGAGATGCAGGCAGCACACAAAACCATGCCCCCTCTGGTCCGCGGAAAAACCTCTCTCCATGGAACTGGTCCCTGTTGCCCAAAAGGTTGGGGACCTCTGCTTTACAAAACATCAATATCAAATACGATTCTATTCTGGTTGTCATTTAACCAGAAAACAAAATGTTTATCATCTTGACTTCCGGTGTGCAGGCGACCTCGTCGGACGCAGCCGACAGCTGCCTCCCGCCTGTTTTCGCGTAAAAGCCGTTTTGACAGCAAGCATCAGCTGTCAAACGGCTTGATACCTTTTCCCCGGGCATAGGGGGATCAGTGAGTTGCCCAGGGTAGGAGTTGAGTTCCCGAGTCGTCCTATTTGGACGATGTAGGTTAGAACTCCTCCGGAGCCCTGAGGATTCTCCACGATCCAGGACGCCTTCGCTTCGGCGAAGCTAGAAGCCGCTGCCATCGCTGCAACTTAAATTGAACTGTGAGTCATTATATGCAGACAAACCGACCCTGGAAGTTTGTTTTTTATCTTTGATTTTACTCTAACTTGGAATATTCTGATCTTTCCTATACTTGGGATGGATTGAGTGAAAGTGAACTTAAAATGGCGATGGAATGAAACTTTTTAGCAAGAAGAAATGAAAGTGATTTGCATTTCCGGTCTGGAACTTTCGCTTAATACTTTCACTACTTGCTTTGGACTAATTGTTTAAAAGACTTTTATATAGTTTGAAATCTTAAATTGCTAATATGGCTTCGAGAAGAGTGCCAACAACTTCAAAATCAATTACATCTCCGACTCCTCAACTGCTCCAACAAATTTCTAAGCCGGCTTCCCACCCGCCACCCCCACCGCCATCTTCTTCAT
>NW_015399308.1:4055-6647 GCF_001527695.2 Protobothrops mucrosquamatus
CGGCTTCCCACCCGCCACCCCCACCGCCATCTTCTTCATCCCCACCGCCTCCTGGTAAAGATGTACAGGATTTAATGACTGAAAGTATTAAGCAAATGACAGAGATGTTACAAAAATGGATGTTAAAATGGAGAATAAGATTGATCAAGTAATACAGCAACAACAAGAATTATTACAGAAACATGAGGGTTTCCGTTTGAATATGACAACTGCTTTCCAAGGTTTGGCTGAATATGTGGACGGGGTGGCAGAAAGGGTGGAGGAAAATGAACAGAGGGCTGAAGTGAACGAGCAAAGATTGGAATTCGTGGAGGAGGGTTTGGAAAATGTTAAAGGTGATGTTTTGGTCACTCAATTTCAGGACATGGAGTATGCGATTCGGATTCGCGGGCTGGCTGAGGATTTAAAAGAAAAATTAAGAGAATTAATTTCAGAAGCATTGGCAGATGCCTTTTTGGCTTGTGGCAGAGATGGTCCATCGCAGGAACAAATCTATGAAGAAATAGAACGTGTTTTTAGAGTGAATTCTTGGGTTGCTCGTCAAAAAAATTTGCCAAGAGACGTGGTGGTGTATTTTACGAGAAAAATGAGATGAAATGAAATAATGCAGCTTTTTTACCAACAAAGATTTAAGATTTTAAATCAAGACATCATTCTTCTAAAAGAAATCCCAGCGAAAATACTTAGAGCGCGACGGGACTATGCTTTTTTGGTGCAGGAACTTAAGAACAGACAAATAATTTTCAGATGGGATATACCGGTGGGCATAATCGTGAATGTGGCTGGTAAGCGTTACAGAATTAATTCGGTTAAAAAAGCGAATGATTTTATGGCGTCTGTGTTGCAAGTGGAGCGTCCACCTACATCTCAAAAGACTGGCGCAGCTGAGCATTTGATTGTGGACCTCCCTTCTATTTCCGGTGTAAAGGATGCAAATGGGTGTTCAAAAGATGATGGAAAAGAACAAAGAATGACTCGCGCAGCTCACAGACGCAAGGAAAAAGAACAGCAAATGACAGATCGCCCGTTAACATCTGACAGTTCGCTACCTGCTACCTCTGAGCCAGTAGGTGGCGCTCGACCCAAGGTCTTTGTTAAGTCCTACGCTTCAAGTATTGCTATAGGATTGAAATCAGCCAATGCTTAAAATTTCATCTTGGAATGTGGGGGGGCTTAATACACCCCACAAAAGACGCAAGGTTTTTCATTATTTAAGACATTTTAATAATGATATTACATGTCTACAAGAGACTCATATTGTGGCTAAAGATCAAAAACTATTGCTAGATTTTAAGCTTGGAGATTTGTTTGCTGCACCTGCTCTTAAAAAAAAAGCTGGGGTTGCATTATATATAAAGAAATATCTTTCACCTATCTTAAAGGAAGCTGACAAAGAAGGAAGATTCTTATTTGTGGAAATAAACTTAAATGGAAGAAAGTGTTTAATAGTGGGGGTTTATGCCCCCAATCAACTGTCATCTCAAAAACAATTTTATAGACAACTACACCAGAAAATTGTGGCTATGGACTATAATTCCTTGATTGTTATGGGGGACTGGAATGGGGTACTTGACACTTTAAAAGATAAAAAGACAACTTCTAAGGATGTGGCCCTTTCCAGACTCCCTAAATCTTTTTTTGCAATGATGGAAGATTTGGAGTTGGTGGATGTTTGGAGATCACAACATATGAATGAACGTGATTTTACTTTTTTTTCTCATAGACATGAATCTTTCTCAAGGATTGATTTTGTTTTGATATCAACTGACCTACTTACTGCTTGTAATAAAACAAAATTTTTCCCCAGAACTTTGACTGACCATAGTATGGTATGGTTAGAGATTGGTCAACAAAAAAAAAGGAAATCTTGGAGAATAAATGAAAATTTGTTTAACTATGAGGAAAAGGTCAAAGCTTTGAAGGAACATATGAAAGAGTTTTTTCAATTTAATTTGAATAAAGGTACTCCTATACATATTGTTTGGGATGCCAGCAAAGCCTATTTGAGGGGCCTGTTAATTTCTATGAACAATGCACATAAACATAAGCAAATACAGAGTAGATTAAATTTGGAAAAAGAAATTGGGATTAAAGAAAAACTATTATCCCAGCGACCAACAGATATTAACTTGAAGGCTTCTATTAAAATGCTTAAGGATCAATTTAACATGCTAATTGCTGATCAGGTGGCCACCAACTTGAAATATATTAAACATAACACATTTGCCAATGCAAACAAACCAGGAAGATGGTTGGCTTACCAATTACGCAAGAGACAAAAAGCTAGAGTTATATCAAAAGTTTTGGTTAAGGGTCGTGAGGTACATCAACAAGAATTGATTAAAAAGGCATTTACAGAATTCTACTCACACCTATTTTCTTCAGGGAGTATAAAAATTGAGGATATCGACAAATATTTACAATCTTCATCTACTTATAAACTTACATTAGAACAACAGAAACTTATGAATGAAGAGATTACTGCAGATGAAATCTTAAATGCAGTTAAACAATTGAAAGCTGGTAAAGCTCCTGGTACAGATGGTTTGACAGCAATTTACTATAAATCATTGTCAGCTGAAATGATTCAAC
>NW_015399309.1:0-1909 GCF_001527695.2 Protobothrops mucrosquamatus
GCTCCCCCCTCTTGAATAAGCTCTTGAATGAGGGGGGCCTTATTTACAACGGACCTGGCATTGCATAACACCAGCCGATGATCCCGGGTCCGAGGATCTAAAGTCCCTGGAGGTCGAGTAGAGCCCTGAGGATCGGAGCATCCACAAGCTTATAAGCAGCGTGTGCGTGCTCCCAAAACCCGATATGGTCCTCTGCTCCCGCCATATCTGCCCCTCCCACTGACCGTACCAATCACACCACCCTCTGTTAACCCCCCAGTCTCTTCCCTCACCGTTCCGCGCCCCTCAGACTGGACTGGCCTTGGCCTCAGAGAGGGCTCCCCCAAGTCCCCTCGGGCCAACCCCAACCCCCCTAAAAATTTAATAAAACATCCCTCTAAGAAGACACGTAATTTTCTTCTCCTTAGTTCCCTAGTTACTGTTGCTGTATGCCACCTCTCGGGGTTCCACACCCCTTCATCGAGGCAGGCTCTTGAGATGGTATTAGGCCATGCCTGCGCGATGGGGGAGTCGCGCAGGGCCAGCAGTTCCTTCCTGGAATACAGTCAGTCCATAACGGGAAGTCCAGCAGCAGAGTGGGGGGGGAGGGAAAAATCCTCATGATAGTCAAAGTCAGGGTCGTAGATGGATGACGAGAAAGCAGCAACAGTTTATTGTTCTTGTTGTCTCCCATAAGGGGGGGGGGGAATGGCAAAATCGAAGTCCACCGGGCCCCACCCGCACAAACCTCCAGATCCACCTCCAGATCCACGCCGGGCCCACACCATCTCCAAAGAGGCCGGCTGCAAGTTCTTCTGCTGGAGGGCCTCAAACCGAAACAGCCCTCCCCCGGCCCTCAGCCTCCATGAGGCATGGGCCCAGGCGTTCACGCTCGCCTGGCACTCACCGCCGTGCCCTGTTCCTCCGCGGGAGACGCCAAGCTGCGTCTCCCGCTGGGCCTCGTCCTTCAACCGTACCGCTGTACCGCCCGGGCCGGTGTGCCGGTGTGCCGTCTGGGCCGCTGTGCCGCATCCCCCTGGGCCGCTGAGTCGCTGGGCCGCTGGGTCGCTAGGGTGGTGCAAGGCCGCCGCTAGGCCGCTGCTTGGGCCGCCGGGCCACCAGGCCGCATTCCCCGTCGTGCCGAGATCTTCCAAACCGGGGTCTCCACCCACGGCTCCGCCCGTGGCTCCACCCAGCCGCGACCCGGTGGTCACGCGGCAAGCTGCTAACCTTCTCCGCTCGCCGAATTTCAGGGTCGCCGAGCGCCCCCGACCCTCCGGAGGCTCCCCATCTCCGCCGAGGACTCCGCGGAGCTACGGAGCCGATCCCAGTAAGTCCCAGTAAGTCCGCCATCAGCAATCAGCAATCCTGCATAACTGCATAACTCATGCCTTCTCTCCTTCACATCTTGCTCATGAGTAGTCTTTCTGCAAGACTCATTTCTCTGCTAGTTTCCTTACTTCCTTCCCATTGCCCCAAATATCTTGGAGGGCAACCCCTCTTCCACTGCATTTCTTACCTGTTTGCTGCTGCCAGCACAGGTGGCTGCCACAGCAGTTGTAGATCGGCTCATGGCTGGCCTGCTTGATCTCCTCTCCCCCTCCTCCTCCTCCTCCTCCTCCTTTCCCTTTGGCGCAGCTAGAGCTGACTCCGCCTCCTCCCAAGGCTGCTGCTTTTCTCTCTCTCCCTCTCCCGCCCAAACTGCCTCCTTTTATAGCCTCTCCTGTCTCCGCTCCCCTCTTCCTCCTTTCTCATGGGAAAGGGTGAGCCAGAAGTGAGCCTGGGGCCTTTGCCTCGCCCCAGCCACTCTGCAGCTCCATAGGACTCTCTCACAGTAAGTCCTTGCCTGCGCTGGCTCTTTCCCTCCCCCACTACACTTGGCTAGGCAGGGCTGCATACCACCTGCCACTCGTTAATGTACCACAAGTGG
>NW_015399309.1:5510-6647 GCF_001527695.2 Protobothrops mucrosquamatus
TCATATTTAAATGATTGTCCACTAGGACTCCGAGATCCCTCTCACAATTACTACTATTGATCAAGGTAACCCCTATACCAGGGGTAGGCAACCTTGGCTCTTTTATGACTCGTGGACTTCAACTCCCAGAATTCCTGAGCCAGCATATACTATACCTGTACATTTGGTTTTCACCATTGAATTTCATTTTGTTCGATAGTGCCCAGTATTCAAGTCTGTCCAGATCCTCATGTATCTTAAGCCTGTCTTCTGGAGTGTTGACTATTCCTGCCAGCTTGGTGTCGTCTGCAAATTTCATGAGTTCCCTATCTATCCCCTCGTCCAAATCGTTGATGAAGATGTTGAAGAGCACTGGGTCTAGAACAGAGCCCTGGGGCACCTTAGTACACACTTACCTTCATTTAGATGGGTTCCATTGAGGACCACACGCTCAGTACAGCCGGTCAGCCAGCTACGAATCATCTGGTGGTGATGCTGTCTAACTCACATTTTTCTATCTTATCAAGTAGTAGGTTGTGATCTACTTTATCAAAGGCCTTACTGAACTCCAAGTAAATTATATCCACAGCATTCCTCTGATCCACTAATTTTGTCACTTGGTCAAAGAATGCAATAAGATTTGTCTGGCATGATCTGTTTTCGACAAACCCATGTTGGCTTTTAATAATAACTTTGTTTGCCTGTAGGTGTTCACTGTTTGTTGTTTGATTCTCTTTTCCAGAATCTTCCCAGGTATTGAGGTCAGGCTGATAGGGCTGTAATTTCCTGGATCCATTTTTTTCCCTTTTTTGAAGGTGGGAACATCAGCTCTTTTCCAGTTGTCTGGTAGTTCCCCAGTGCTCCAGGATCTTTGAAAAATATAGTTCAATGGTTCTGAGATCACATCTCTCAGTTCCTTGAGAGCCTTGGGGTGTAATCCATCTGGTCCTGGTGATTTCAACTCGTCTAGGCTGGACAGGTGCTCACTTACTGTTTTCTTGCCTATCTTAACTTGTGTTTCTATTCTGTTTTTTATGGCACTATTTTTGATAGGTTGGTCTGATTTTTCCCTTTGTGTAAAGACAGATGCAAAAAATGAGTTAAATAGTTCTGCTTTCTCCCTGTTGCTTGTCACCTTCTTGCCACTTTCACCCACTA
>NW_015399310.1:0-2572 GCF_001527695.2 Protobothrops mucrosquamatus
TGATCAGCAACGGGAGCGCTGGTGGCAGGAATGGGATCAACGGGGAGCAGCCCGGCGCCGTCGCTGGGGGCGAGCCCAGGAATCCAGCCCTGATTGCGGTGAGTTGAGTGGTTCTTCAAGGCTTTTCCTTACCGTTTTCGGCTCCTTCTGTGCAGCCAAAGGCCAAAGATTTGCTCTGGGTAGATTTTTTTTTTCCTTTTTTTTTTTTAAATGGCGATTTGGTGGTTGGACAAGGCCGATATTCTGGCGCCCATCTCTAAAATTTATTTATTTATTTATTTATTTATTTATTTATTTATTTGCACCCCGCCTTTATTGCAATTGTGACAGTTCTAGTAGTGCACTTGGAGTCTCAGTGGACAATCACTTAAAATATGAGCCAGCCGTGTGCTGCAGCTGCCAAAAAAGGCCAACACGGTGCTAGGCTGCATTAACAGAGGGATAGAATCAAGATCACGTGAAGTGTTAATACCACTTTACAAGGCCTTGGTAAGGCCACACTTGGAATACTGCATCCAGTTTTGGTCACCGCGATGTAAAAAAAAGATGTTGAGACTCTAGAAAGAGTGCAGAGAAGAGCAGCAAAGATGATTAGGGGGCTGGAGGCTAAAACATATAAAGAACAGTTGCTGGAATTGGGTATGTCTAGTTTAATGAAGAGAAGGACGAGGGGGGACATGATAGCAGTGTTCCAATATCTCAGAGGCTGACACAAAGAAGAGGGAGTCAGGCTATTCTCCAAAGCGCCTGAAGGCATGACAGGAAGCAATGGATGGAGACTAATCAAGGAGAGAAGCAGAACTAAGGAGAAATTTCCTGACAGTTGGAACAATTAATCTGTGAAACAACTTGCCTTCAGAAGTTGTGAGTGCTCCAACACTGGAAGTTTTTACGAAGAGATTGGACAGGGTTTCCTGCCTGAGCAGGGGGTTGGACTAGAAGACCTCCAAGGTCCCTTCTAACTCTGTTATTCTGCTATATCCAACACATCTTCCTCCTCCTATTTTCCCCATAACAACAAGCCTACAAATCCTAACTCCAACTGAGCTGCAGAATGCAAATAATCAACCACAGGTTTCCATATCAAGGTCTGTGGAGCCAAACCCGGCGCATGGGTAGCCTCTGCTGGCTTTTGACTTGAGCGGTCCCCATCCTCTGCCTCTACTGGAATTGTGGAAAACTGGAGCAAAATTGGGGCTTTTTGGGGGGGCAATGCTAGGGCTGAACTCTTGCCTAAGTCCCCTCTAAGTCTTTTCTGGTGATGGTGACCTGCCTTGGAGGCTGAGAGGGCCTGGATGGAACAGAAGAGGCCCAGAAATGACCGTTATCCAGTCATCATTTGGAACAGAGTGAACTTCATCTTTAGTTTCAGAGGGGTTTGTGCGCGCGCACACACACACACACACACACACACACAGAGAGAGAGAGAGAGAGAGAGAGAGAGAGAGGGAAAAGCCAATTTGGGTAGCTCAGGGGTAGGCAAACTTGGCTCTTTTATGACTCGTGGACTTCAACTCCCAGAATTCCTGAGCCAGCCATGCTGAGGGGAAAGGGAGAGGTTTCCAAGCTGAGCCATGCTGGCTCAGGAATTCTGGGAGTTGAAGTCCACGAGTCATAAAAGAGCCCAGGTGGCCTACCCCTGGGATAGCCTCTCTTGATCTCCTGAGCATCAGGTGGAGGATGGAATCAAGAGAGCCTTTGCCTCACCTCACCTGCCTAGATTTCCAGGGATTTTGCAAAACTGGATTTTACTTTAAAAAAAAAAAAAGCTGCCCAGTGTTGATTTGTTTCCTTAGATTTAGATGCTATGCCCAAATTAGGGTTATTGGACAGCTCAGAACTCTAAACAGTATTCAGAGTATAATGTAGAACAGGGGTAGTCAACCTTGGCTCTTTTATGACTCGTGGACTTCAACTCCCAGAATTCCTGAGCCAGCCATGCTGGCTCAGGAATTCTGGGAGTTGAAGTCCACGAGTCATAAAAGAGCCAAGGTTGACTACCCCTGATGTAGAATGTGAAACAGGGAGAGAAAAAAACAATCAGTCTGGACAATCCACTCTAAATCTCTCCCCTGCAACCCAGTGAAAGACCACAACCACAGTTCTTCAAAGCTGTCTGGAACATCATGAGGTAGGACCCACACACATCCCAGGGGGAGCTCTGTGGGCCAAATGACCCTGATCAGTTTGTACAGTATAAAGCAGATATTTCAGGAACTGCACTGGTTGTCCTTAAGCTTCCAGGCCCCCTTGAACGTGCTTGGAAGACATAAAACTCCTCTTCGAATAGGACTTTGGGCACCGAATGGACATTAAGATGTTTCTTAGGCCCATCTGGTGATGGTGTTTTTTTAGTTATGTTTTTATGTTGCCTTGGGGATCTGCTGCTTTTATGTGGTGGATGACGAATCGTTGATCAGGGTGAATGCTTGGGAGCATCAGATAAACCAGCAGCTAACAGGCCTAAGAATTGCTAGTGGATACTGCAAAACATTAGCAGCAAAATCACCACAATTCTTCTTTAAAGAGCCTTCGTGTCTGTCGTTCAGCCCACCATTGAGAGGGATTTTGA
>NW_015399310.1:3346-6646 GCF_001527695.2 Protobothrops mucrosquamatus
ATTATTATTATTATTATTATTATTATTATTATTATTATTATTATTATTATTATTTAAATTTATATACCGCCCTATCTCCCTTACGGGACTCAGGGCGGTGAACAGGCAATAATAAAAATCACAGTAAATATTACATAAAAGCCTGCTCTAAAATATAAAACCCCTAACAAAACCCAATCAAAACTACGCCAGGCCGGCCTTTTATGACTCTTTTATGACTCGTGGACTTCAACTCCCAGAATTCCCCACCCAGCCATGCATCTTAAAAGTTTCTAAGGCGGGAAAACTCTGCTGTAGACAGTCTTCCTTCAAATTAAGGCAGGGGGAGATCTTTTAAAGCAAGGATGTTGTGATAGGGAAGGTCAAAAAAGTCAAGATAACTGCAGTTGAAATTTTATATGTTTTATATGAGTGATGCATTGCACATAAAAAAAGGCAGAACTTGAATCACACCATTATGGCTGCCATCTTGACTTTTTTTGGCTCTTTTTATGACTCGTGGACTTCAATTTCCACAATTCCTGAGCTAGCTTGGCTGGCTCAGGAATTCTGGGAGTTGAAGTCCACGAGTCATAAAAGAGCCAAGGTTGCCTACCCCTGCAGCCTATAAGCACTTCTGCTTTGAGTAGACATTATAAAATTATATGGGGTGGGGCTTTGAAAATGTCCATAGATCCCATTAGGGAATTGGGCACCCACCAAGATTTTTGCCCCATGTACTGTTTTAGATTAAAGGTAATATCCTACAAAGTAAACCACCATCCTCAGACACCTATATTGCCAAAAATAAATATTGGCCCCTATATATACTATATTGCCACAAAAAAGAAGGGGGTCAACCTATTCTCCGAAGTATCTGAAGGCAGGACCAGAAGCAACAAATGGAAACTAATTAAGGAGAGAAGCAACCTAGAACTAAGGAGAAACTTCCTGACAGAACAATTAACTAGTGGAACAACCTGCCTCCAGAGGTTGTGAATGCTGCAACACTGGAAGTTTGTAAGAAGAGCCTGGACAACCATTTGTCTGAAATGGTATAGGGTTTCCTGCCTGAGCAGGGGGTTGGACTAGATGACCTCCAAGGTCCTTTCCAACTCTGTTATTCTGTTATCCTATATAGCCTTCCAGAAGCCTTCTTAGAAAATAAAATATTGAGTGGCTCCAAGAGCTTGGGTTTACTTATGGTGTACACATGTTTACACATACACATGTTTTGCAAGAATGTCATAATCTGATTTTATTCCTGGCTGCAGTTAAAGAATAGATGAAAGGCTAGTTTAGAAAATGACAAGGGTCATTCTATCTAGATTTAGGTTTGTGTTAAAATAACTGTAAAATATTTGCACGGCTTCCCACCATTTTTCTCCTGACAAACATACAGGTAGTCCTTGATTTATGACCACATTTGGGGCTGGAATTTTGGTTGTAAGTGGTCATAAGTCAAATTACGATGTGACCAGATCTGATTTTATTACCATTTTTATAGCGGTTATAATGCAAATCACTGTGGGTGATTTTTTGGAAGTTTTTTTTTGCCTAAAACCTGAAAATAAGTTGCAAATCATGATCATGTAAACTGCACCTGATCTGTAATTATGTGACACACACCCCCCGGATGGTAGAATGGACTTAAATGTGATTATAGGACATAACGCATTTTTTCTTAGGGCATCCTAACTTTGAACAGTTGTTAAACAAACAGTCATAAGTTGAGGACTATCTATACTGTACCTAACGCAGAGATAGGAAGAATAATTAGCTTATTATTACTACATCCACCTACATAGACAACATTTAATACAGAAATATATATGTTTGTGGAGCATAGGTCTATGCACATGAAATATGCATTCTCAGGGACAGTATACTTTCAAACAGCAACTGTTTGGGGCAGAACATAGAACAGGGGTGTCAAACTCGCAATGTCATGTGACGTGTCGCGACGTATCGCGACAATTGCCATTGCCGACAACAGGGTGGGCGCGGTTCCGCTATGATGCATCCGGCCCGCGGGCCGGCAGTTTGACACCCCTGGCATAGAGGGAAGCAGTTGCATGCTGGGTGGGAATTCTGGGAATTGAAGTCCCCATATCTTAAAGTTGCCAAGATTGAGAAACACTGGTCTTATGCACTACTGACTATTAGGGATGATCACAGGATCGAGTTAAAGATGCCAAAAAATGTGAATTGCTACATATGTAGTAGTCAAGAATTGCTATCTGTTTTGATTTGTTAAGAACCATTTTAACGCAGACAATCAGCCATTTCTGACCTTTTGACTTCCCACTATTTTGAATGTAAACTCTTGTGTTGATTGGGTTCTTGGTATTTGAAATTACATTGTTGGAAGGTGCCAGATTGAGAAAAATTGTTCCAGATATTACTTATCCAGAGTCCTGTATTGGTGGACCAGAACAGAGATACATTTCTAAGAACTTGGAACTGCAGATTTCCTGGGAAAATTGCATGAAGTTTTCACAGTTGTAGGAGTTCCTTCAAAAAGCTTCCCATTATTTCTTAAGAAAAAAGAATCACTGATATTGTCTTTCCTAAGGAAAAAAAAAGAAATGGTTGATGAATTTATTCTGCCACACACATAATTTATTTCTGCTAGCCAATAGCTACTGTTACTCTCTATTCCAGCATTACTCTGATAATAAGTGCAGATTCTATGGACTCCAAAATAGCATTCTCTTACTTTGTTCATGTGGAGGCAATGGAGAGGACCAGCAATTTTCTACAAATAAAGCTGTGTAAGTTCAGGTGACCCTAAGTAGTAGCTCATACAGATGCAAAATGTTTCAGGGATTCTCTACATCTGGAGATTTGGATCTTTTATGGTGGTATTTTTGTACGTCTAGAACCGAAAATATGACAGAGGAAATAGAGAGTAGAGTAGAGTAGAGTAGAGTAGAGTAGAGTAGAGTAGAGTAGAGTAGAGTAGAATAGAATAGAATAGAATAGCTTTATTGGCCAAGTGTGATCAGACACACAAGGAATTTCTCTCTGTTGCATAAGCTCATAGTGTACATATAAACAGCAAGTAATAGGTCATAGGTCATAATCATAGTTACAATCATTTATCAACAATTGATAAATCATAGGAAAACAATAGGAGAAGATAGTAGGAAAGATGATCTATTATGGTAGGGTAAGAAAATGACCGTCTGGATTCCTCCGGATTTAATAAGAAATTACCTACAGCTTCCTGTTGGTACAATTCAAGGCTATAAAAATACAATTCACATTAGCTATTTTTCTTGTTAGTAACTCTGCAGGTAGACTGTAGTACCCCTGTGC
>NW_015399310.1:11558-14551 GCF_001527695.2 Protobothrops mucrosquamatus
AGGTTGCCTACCCCTGTCCTCAGCCATCCAGGTCATGGTTGTCCCAAAGGTGCTTTTCCAAAAGGCAGCTGGGCATTCTTGTTTTTTCTCTTGAAGACGTTTTGCTTCTCATCCAGGAAGCTTCTTCAGTTCTGAAGCCCTACCATTCAATCAGAACTGAAGATGCTTCTTGGATGAGAAGCCAAATGTTTTCAAGAGGGAAAAAAAAACCAAAGTAAGTCCAGTTGCCTTTTGAAAAAGCACCTTTGGAACATATAAGCAATAGACGTTGCCTGTAAAATCTTTCAATACAACTAAGTATAAAACATTAGTTTCCTCAAAATGCTTTATGATTGGAATTGTCAAACTGTGGCTCATAATCCCCCTCAGGGGTGCAGTTAGTAAATGGGGAGAGGGTTAAATGATCAAATTTGTTCAGCCAATGCAGGAGCGATGCCAAAGCAAGCATCTAGGAGGGCTTAAAATGGTAAAAAAAAATAATACAGCAATTTTTGAGAAATGGCTCAATCCGTGAACCTAATCATTTGTCAAAATGTTCCACCAATCACAGCAGGTTTTTTTTATTTATTCACCGGTTATTTAGTTTTATTGGGAGGGTCTCCATAATTCATTTATCATTTTAGACAGGTACAATATTGCAAAGTTAGAAAACCTTTGTCATAATACGGAAAAGAAGGGAAACGGCTTGTTTCAAATATTGTAAAGCTTTAAGAAATGCGATCTTTTCCAAACTACGTTTTTCTGACACCTCTTGTTAATAATATATGGTGTGTATCCACTGCATGCTATATACAGTATATTCCCAAATGTAAACCACTATCTTACATTTTACACTGTTTACAAGGTGTAACAGGAAGGATTTTCCCTTCAAAGAAATGTTGACAGCGTGAAGATAGATGAGAAGTCTGTCACTCATAGAAAAAATAAATTCAACAGCGAGACAGATTCCAATAGCTCTTGGGGCTTTTCAGTTAGGACTGAGGTTGTGAACTGCAATTCAAGAGTGGTTCAGCGGCCATTCTCTCCCACATAAAAAAGGATACACACATAAAATACATATTTTAAAAAAATCAGAGAAGGCTAAACTAGAATATATCTATTTGGAGTTATGGCTAATGATAGATTCATAGAAATATGGAATTAGGAAGATCTGTTTAGACCAGGGGTGTCCAACCTTGGCAACTTTAAGTCTTACGGACTTCAACTCCTTCCAGCCCTATTTGACCATCCTCTTAGCTCTCACCTCCCTTTCCAACAGGATTCAGTTTAAAGTCCTCTTGATCAGAATTGCAAGACACATCGTTCTTGGTTCTCCTGGATGCAACCCCATCTCTTGCCAGGAGTGCCTTATTTTGGAAAGACATCCCCTGCTCAAAGAATCCAAACTGTTTCCATCGGTGCCATCTGTGTGCCAGTTGTTCACTTACAATCTTTAGTCTAACACTCACTTCCAGGGCCACATCTTGGAATACAAGAAAGTACCACAGGTGTCCTCAGCTCCTTCCCTTACCTAGCCAACCTTTGATGGTCCCTTGCACGTCTTCAAGACTACATCGGGCTGTCTCAGACACAAGATACAGTAAACGTACAGGCTTCTTGGAGTTGTTCTGTCACATCCTACTTGTGTGTCCTATAATGGCAACACTCCTTTTGACCAGTTGCTGCTTCAGTCTCTTTCAGTAGGGAGTCTGTGATCACTTTCACCTTTCTTTTCTACTTCAGAGCAAAAGCAGAACTTTTTCCCTTTGCAAAGTCTGCAGAGCAATAGCAATAGCACTTAGACTTATATACCACTTCACAGTGCTTTACAGCCCTCTCTAAGCGGTTTACAGAGTCAGCATACTGCCCCCAACAATCTGGGTCCTCATTTTACCGAACTTGGAAGGATGGAAGGCTGAGTCAACTTTGAGCCAGTGAGACTCGAACTGCCGGCAGCTGGCAGTCAGCAGAAGTAGCCTGCAGTACTGCACTCTAACCACTGTGCCACCATGGCTCAACTGAAACCTCTTTCTCAGTTATTATGGCATGCTATCAGGGGAATTCTGGGAGTTGCAGTCCACATATATTAAAGTTGTCAAATTTAACTAAAGCTGTGGCTATAACTGAACAACACAGTCAGCTACAAATCGTGGCCTAATTGCTTAACTAAATCCAAACAAACCACATTAGATACAAGTGGTCCTCAACGTACAACCACAATTGAGCCCAAAATTTCTGTTGTTAAGTGAGGCACTGGTTAAGTGAGTTTTGCCCCAGTTTTTATGACCTTTCTTGCCACTTGTTAAATGAATCTGGCTTCCCCATTGATTTTGCTGGTCAAAAGGTGATCACATGACCTTCGGATACAGCAACAGTCATAAATATGAACCAAGCATTTGAATTTTGATCACATGATCATGGGGCTGCTCCAAAGGTCGTAAGTGTGAAAAATGGCCCTAAGTTATTTTTTTCAGTGCCGTTGTAATTTTGAACGGTCACTAAATGAACTGTTGTAAATCAAGAATTACCTGTACTAATATATTGCATGAACCAGGCCATTATTTTAATCTAGAATATAATTTGCTTGGGCTTTACAAATTCATATCCTATCCTGTACTAACTTCAGTTTTGGTTGTGTCTTCTCATTGTGCAAAACCACAACCCTTACAAACCCTGGTTGCTTAGCCAAAACCAAACAATGAACTTTATGTGTTACGTTGTATCAGGCAATTGCTTTAAGTCATATTGTAGTTTGTATTGTTTTAACATAGAATATTATAGGAACAGAGCCATTACGACATGTTAACCATAGTCTAAGACAGGGCTTTTTTTCTCGGAGAAAAGGTGGCGGAACTCAAACCTGGCCACGCCCTCATCAAACCCTAGGACCGCCCCTTTAGAGAACAGGAATGCAAGTAAAATTTGGGAGGGGCTATTTCCGGTGTGGGAGGGGCTATTTCCGGTGCGGCCGGCCCGGAAAAAGGTGCCGGAACGCGGTTCCGCCGCGTTCCGGC
>NW_015399311.1:0-1776 GCF_001527695.2 Protobothrops mucrosquamatus
AAAAAAAAAAAAAAAAGCTAAGGTGAAACTGCTGATTTTAAAGTAGAGAAATGTAGGAGGTAAGTTATGATTCTAGACAATAGAACAAGCAAAAAAAACCCTGCATCTTTCAGAGCTGTATTGATAGGTGGGATTATATTGGTAGTTTTGGAAGTTTTTCCATTTTCCTCCCAGTCATAAGGTTAATGTATTTCATATCATTCTAGTTTTTCTAAAAATGAGCAGGGAAAGAAGAGCCATTTGCTCAAAAGTAGGGACCTGAATTTCACCACCAACTACCGTTGTTTCCCCGAAAATAAGACCCTGTCTTATATATTTTTTTTTTCCTCCAAAAGAGGCACTGGTTTTATTTTAAGGGGATCTTATTTTTTTTCACATACAAGAGACGGAGAGTATGGGGGCCAATGGGAGTGGGAGCACTGCTACTGCTGGCCAAGCCCACTCCATCCCAACATCTGGTTGCCTGCGGCTGCAATGACTCAAGCCCTTGGCGTGCCTTGGTCTCTGCCCACCCTGCCTGCTGGCCCTGCTGCTGCTGGGACACTTATTGGCTGCGGTTTGGCGCCAAGCAGCTGCCCGCGCTGCTTCTGGCCTTGCAGGGGCTCTTTGCCCTCCTGGCCGTGCTGCTCTGGGCCACCCTACTGGACTGTTCCTGCCTGGCGTGGGGCGAGTTGGCCCAGATCTACTAGTACCATACGACCTCCAAATCGCCCTGCCACCACTGGACTGCCAGGGCCCCTTCGCCAGCGGTCAGCAGTGGAACCGCACCACCCACCCCTCCGACTTCGGGCTGCTGAGCGCCAACCTGCACGTCTACTGAGCCTGGTGCTCTTCAGGCCCTGGTGAGCACTGCATCTCTCATGCCAGCTGTGTGAGGTGGGCGTGGGGCTGCTACCTCACCTGTGGCTGCTCTGCCACTGGCTTGCCTTCCACCTGGCCCGGCCCATCCAGCAGGCTGGTGCCGCCACCATGAGGGATAGCCCCACCCTGCCTCGCACAATTGGTATGAGAGCTGCAGCACCCGCCAGGGCTGAAGAGCATGGGGCTGCTCCTGACCCCTGCCACCATGGAGCTGGAGAGCTTGCCGCACCACCATCCAGAGGCCCTCTGTACAATCAGACCTTCCAACTTCGCGAGATCTTTCTTTTTCACGAGAAGTTGGGAGGTCTGATTGAACTTTTTTTTTAGCCCCACAAATGGCGGCGGAGAAATGCGACGGAGAAACACAATGGAGAAACGGGACATAGCTGAAAAGCAGGTTAACGAAGAAATGCTTGAAATACTTGGGGGAAGCGAGGGAACCGCAGCCAATAAGTGTCCCAGCATCAGCAGGGCCAGCAGGCAAGGCAGGTGGAGAGTGGGGCACACCAAGAGCTTGGCCCGCGGGTGCCACGAGAACAGCAGCTGAGTGCGACCAGAGCCAAGGTCAGGCAGGGCAGCAGCAGGTTGTACAGCAGTCCGCGCAGGGAGCCACTCCTATCGTTGACCTGGCTGAAGAGCAGCCTGGCCCGGGCGCCCCAGCCCCCAGCAGCAGCAGGTGCAGCAGGCCCAGCAGCCCCGCCTAGGGGCCGAGGCAGTGGCTGCAGCTACTGAAATCAATCTAGGGAAGATTGGACGGCTGAGGAGGCAATTTCTTCCCTTTCAGCCCCTTCTGCAGTCCCTTAAAGAGCCAAGCGGCAATTACTTGGGGAGAAAAGGTAAGTGCAGGTGAAGAAATCTTCCTCCCCACACAGGGGCAAGCGACGTCAGCTGGCCACACCCCTCATCTGGCTGACA
>NW_015399311.1:3897-6646 GCF_001527695.2 Protobothrops mucrosquamatus
CGTACCTTGTAGGCCAAATACCATTCAGTCTCTTTGATGGATTTATTTCCTGCCTTATTTTTATATACTTCAGCCCTGTACTGACGAATCAGAAGAAGATTTCGCAAAAAAGATTCAAAATTCATCTTGCTGAGCGCAACACTCTCGAGTTTCTGAGTTCCTAAAAAAGAAGAAAAACCTTGAAGGAACATGGTTGACACATTACAATTAGAAGTTACAATTTGGTTAAAATAATTATTAAATGCTATTGTTTCTGATTGGGAAGTACAGTAAAAACAGAAACAATCCCTGCTAAACATACTTAAATTACACTACAGAATGTCAGATTACAACTCAGTTGGACAAGATGGGGCCATATGAAGGAATGCTGTTCCAAAGGGCAGAAACTGGAACAGAAAAGGTCTATTTCCTTTGTTCCACTAGATCAGACATGTCAAACTCGCGACGTCACACGACGTATCGGAGCTTTTTTCCCATTGCCGGCAATGGGGTGGGCGCAGTTTCCTGGTGACGCATCCGGCTCGCAGGCCGGCAGTTTGACACTCCTGCACTAGATAGTATTGCTTAATTCACAGGACCTGAAGCAAGCCATCTTTTGGAATGCACAGAACAGGCTTGACATTATGAGAGACATTATGGAAGACAAGCAGTCTCTCAAATTAACTAGAATTTAAACTATATATTAATTTGTAATTTCATTATTCATTTATTCTATGCATCTGATAATACTCATTAGGAACAATTAACTAATTAGGGATAAACCTGAATAGGTTTCTCCTCTCTAATCATTATAATTCCTTGTTTCCCTATTCAGTCAATACAAATCTAATCAAGTTAACTGTTCTTATTTTATTTTTCACATGTGTTGCAGGCTTTTCTATACTTATTTTGCAGTGTTTAGTATTATTTGAAGTATTCCCAATGCACTAAAATTTTTATCTGAAGGAATGCCAAATATCCAGAAAGAACATATGAAGGGTCAGATGAAAGAATATACGTACAGATGGAGAATGAAGGATTAGATGAAAGAATATATGTGCAGATGAGGCCCTGTGGATCAGAAGAAGGATCATATGTAGAGATAGGACTCAGGTGTGGGTGTAATGGACATGAGAGTGAGGAAGATGAATTGTGATAGAAACATTCACTCTTAGACAATTACAAAACTTTTTCTTTCTGCTCACTAGGGGATTTGCAGTCCAAGCTTGCTAACTGTTGACATACCTGATAGCATTGTAAGGGGGGCTGTGGGGGGGGGGCTGCAGGGGCAATGAAGCAAGACAGATTCACCCGTCAGAAACCACTTAACTCACATAGCTGGAACAGGAAACTAGAAGCTTTGCAAGATTCCCATGACCTGAGATGGGCAACAGGTGACGTGACATTTAGCTATTTTGCATAGCAAGCGAGAAAGCTTTAGGGGGGCTGCAATCCAGGTAACCAATCAATATTATATGTTATGCATATAACAGGGGGGAGGGTAAAGGGGTGTATTGCCGGCAAAGGGTGTATGTGAATCACCTTTGATTATAAAAACTGCTGTAAAGCTGTAATCAGGGTCTTGGTAGCTTTCAAAGCCAAGGCCCTTTATATCTTGATACTAAAATAAAAGTCTTGTTTTGTTTCACACCTTGTGTTTGGTGATCAATTGGCTTGACACCAAGCTAAGACCCAGTTTTGGAGACAACACACATACATTCTGTTTTACTCTTTCTTTGATAAAAGTTTGATATGCAAAAGTCAACAAAAGTGTCTTCTGATATGGAACTAAGAAAGACTTAGACATAGATGAGAATATTGACTGTAAAAAGGCTGGATATATTTGGATGCTATTACAGCTAAAATTGGTATCATTTCTTAATATTAATGTTCTGCTTAAAGTGCTGGATTAGAAGCCATGAGACCAGGTGTTCACATCCTCCCTTAGGCACAGAAGTCAGCTAAGTACCAGTATCTTTGATTCAGACCCTCTCTCTCAGCCTAAGAGGGCTGTTGTGGGAAAAACAAGCCATTGACTTCCCAAGCTAAGTTGTACAAAAAAAGGTGGGGTAACCTAATAAATAAATTTGATTTGAGATAGTCGAACGGGCTGATACAGAAACTTGATTTTGTCCCTTTTCATACAGCCTTATTTTATTCTGTGTTTATATTAAATCCACTGTGTGGGGAACTGATTCATTTTCCATAAATAATGAAATCTGACTAGAAGCTTTTAGAATATGAAGCCCCTATAGTTGAAAGTACAAGGACTCCTAAACAATTGGCTTCTAGCCTAGCCTTTCTAGTCAAAATATTATTCTGTATAGTTACTTTCTGTTTGTCTTTAATTGATCTAATCTAAAAAGGGAAAAAAGATGGAGCAATAGTGGAAAAATATAAGGTTATATTATATATGAAAAGCATAGTTTAGACCAGTGGTGGCGAATCTATGGCACGGGTGCCAGAGGCGGCACTCGGAGCCCTCTCTTTGGGCACACGTGCCGTTGCCCCAGCCTCACCTCCCCCAGTGACCCCCTCCTTTCCAGCAGCCCCCCTGAAGGAGAGTCGCCCCTGAGCATGGCCCACGTGGAGCAGCGCAGCCAAGGACATGGCAGCCAGGCAGCATAGACAAGACTCTGCCCTCACACCCCATCATGCACAGTGGATGCTGCAGGGTGCGGGCAGAGGGCATGACTGCCATAGCGCTGCTGGGCTGCCTGGGCAATCTGTGGCAGGCCCTGGAGGCGGTGAGTGGCCCTGCAGGCAGGCA
>NW_015399312.1:0-6646 GCF_001527695.2 Protobothrops mucrosquamatus
AACAATAAGATTTGTGTCATGACATCACTGTGTGCATATCATTATGCTGATGTAATCTTGGCTGCAAATATCCACACACCATTTCCTTCTCCGTTGCTGGAACCCAAATTAAAGCATCCCTCAAAAGAGCCTACCATCTCTCTGGGCAATGTGTTTTATTCTCAAGCTGTTCTTATCATTAGGATTCCCCCCCAAAAAAACCTTTGATTAGAAACTGTCCAATTATTACTTGAGAACCAGTTGGTGTAGTGATTAAAGGGATGAGAATGGAAATGGGGAGATGGTGAACTCAAGTCCTGCTTTATGCATGAAGCCAGCTGGGTGATCTTGGGCAGAATGGGCCAACTCACCATGGCCAACTTGCTACAGCCAACTTGCCGTGCCCGACTTGCACGGGGCAACTCGCTTCAGGACAATTTAACAATTCAATTTAATTATTTAAAATAATTTGTAATTTTTGTCATGCACATTTCATTTTGTCCCTCCTTTTGTAACTTTTCTCTAATGATTCTATTCCACCATGTCTTTGATATTTGTGTAACTCTTGTCCTGCAGTGAGTTGACCCATGGCGAGTTGACCACAATGAGTTGACCGTGGTGAGTTGGCCATGGCAAGTTGGCCGTGGCGAGTTGTCATAGACCCGATCTTGGGCCAGTCATTCCCTCTCAGCCCTAGGAAGAAGCCAACAGCAAACTACTTCTGAAAATCTTGTCAAGAAAACTGCAGGGAATAGTCCAGGCAATTGCCAGGATATAAGACTGAGTAAAGACAAAGAGAGTTATTACTTAAACCAGTGGAGTCCCCAACACTTTTGGCATTGGTTTCATGGAAGACAAGTTTTTCACGGACCGGGGGGGGGGGGAGGATGGTATCAGGATGACACACAGGGAAGCCTTCACTAGAAGAGCCTTTTTTTTTGCTCCAGGGAAGGGGGAATCGGAAGACAGAGAGAAACCTTCACTTGAAGACGTTCTGCTTCTGCTCCAGAGGAAAACCCCAACCAAAATCCCCATAGAAGCAGAAAGAGGCTGAATGACCGCTGCCTGCACTTTTCAATGGCTCAGCACGGTGTTTCCCTTCCAGATTACACCAGTGGCTTTCTGTTTCTAAGAAAGTGGGAAGGAAGTGGGGGAGAAGAGATAATCCCAACAGCCTTCCACAAAAGAAGCCAAAGACCCAGCACATTAAAGAAGTGCTTGCAAAGAAATGCGAAGCGTGCAGCCCCCTCAGCTTGCAAAGGCTTGATTACCATGCAGTGAAAGCCTTTTAAACACACACACACACACACACACAAACAGACAATCACATACACCAGACTGCAAGAAGTAGGCAGGATGTAGAAAAACACATGAGGCATCGAACATCAAAACAAAAGCGAAAAACATAAGTTGAAACACAACAGAGCCCAGAGATCTTGGAAAATGTTAAAACTAGAGAGGGATTCCCTTGGAGACGCAGCACTTAAGGGGGAAGGTAGCTTCTCTCCTATTTGCACACCAAGGAAAATGAGGCTTTGGGGAAGCCCTCAGTTGCAAGCCCGGCTGGCGTGCCTTTGCAAACCTGGAGAGCTGTGCGAAGGCAATGTGAAGCCGGTTGGGGTGCCGGAAGGGGGAGAGGAAGAAAGTGAGAAAGAAGAGGAGGAGAAAGAAGAGGTAGCAGGAGGAAGAGGAGAAAAAAGAAGAGGTAGCAGAAAGAGAAAGAGGAGAAGGATGCGGAGCCCAGGAGTGGTGTGGGAAGTCAGCCCCCCAGAGAAGGAAATATTAAAAGGGCAGAAAAATGTATTTCCTCAAAAGGATTTTAAAAGCAGAAACCAACCCTGCCCCCCAGTATCTGTCCCAAGCAGAAGCCAGCTCTATACAAATGCAGATGTAAACCATCAGGAAAGTTGGAGCTAGAAGCTAGGAGAAAACAAAGACACCTAAAATCTGCATATCCCACTCAAACTCTAAGAGTCATTAGCCCCAGCACCAGGGAAGCAGGATATATAATAGGATTAACCCACCACCAACAAGAATACCAGAAAGGCACACCCAGACTCCGGTCAGAATACGTGACACAGGAAATACAAAGCCTGAAACAGGAACAGGAAACTACGTCAAACAAAAGGCTCAAGAAAGTATAAAAACCTACTACCCACATGTGCTCAGTCCTTTTTTCTCTCCCCTTTCCTGCCAGAACCATCTTTCTGTCTGGCTCTTCAATAAACTGCAACTTTCTTTCTAAAGCAGTCGCCATGTTGTTTATTTATCCCCGGCTTGGATGAACCAGGATGAAGACTTTTCTTTCAACAGTGGCAATCCAGTTGCAAGCGCAGCAAGTGGGTAACCTTTTCCCTGGGCAAGACAGCGTCTGCCCCGCCAGTCTCCCGCCTCAGCCCCTACCCCTACAGACTCACGGCATGCCTGGAGATGGAAGACATGCCTTCATCTCACCTCCTGCTGTGCGGCCTGGTTCCTAACCTAACTGGCCATGGCCCGGGGGTTGGGGACTCTTGACTTAAACCCTTTGCTCTGAATCCTACACTCTAGGATAACAGAAAACAGGTGTTGATCTTTTCCTGCACATTATCTTCAAAGCCTTTGAAGAATGACAGTAGATTCCTCCTCCTTCTCCTCCTCCTTCTGTCTTTCTTCACAGACTTTCATTTCTAGTGCCTTGATCATATTCATTACTTTCTTTCTCTGAATCAATTCTAACCTGGCCTTTCTAAAGAATGGGACACATCATTTCCGATGGGAAAGTATTATTTCTTTGATATGGAGATTACATTTCTATTAATTCAGTCTAAAATTCTTTTTACAGTCACATCCCACTTCTGATGCATATTCAGTTCATAATCAACTCTTATTCCATGATTTTTTTCCCCCATAAATATCTATATGAACCCGAATTATCTTCCATCCAGTACTGGCATACTGGATTTCTGTTTCCTAAATGAAAAATTTGCCCATTGAATTTCACTCTGTTGCTTTCAGTCCATTTCTATAAATTATCAAGATGATTTATTTATTTATAAATATAATTTATTTCTGTCCTAAGAGTTAGGTATCCCACTTAGTTTTGTGTCATCTGCCTCCACTTCTTTATCCAAGTCATTGATAAAAATATTACTTCAGGTTTCAGTGGGCTGGGCAGCTGTTTGCTAAGAAAGTACTGGGCTATTTCTGAAATTAAAGTTACTGAACAGGTCCATGAGCCAATGGGTTCATGCACACATTTGCTGAGGAATTTCAAAGTGGGGGAAAACAACAGTAACAATAACATTAGCTAGAAGCCAGAACCATGACATTGGCTGCAGTTGAAGCAGGAGGGTGAGACAGCGTCTTTCTTATTTACTTCCAGTGTCTTTAATATCTGTACTCATAAAGAGGCTCTTCAGCCACCATAATTCTTTTCTTCTATTTTTCAATTTCTGCCCTGGGCTGACCTTCACAACAGATGCTAAAGTGCTAATGGGCAATTAATTAAAAAAAGAAATGAGAATGCTTTCTGCAAACTGCCATGCCACTCGTCTTTTTCTGTTGCTCAGGTGATGCTCATATTCCAGTCATTTCAATTTTGTGGAAGGGATGTTTTGACTGAGTTTGGCAGAAGCTGTTAAGACTCTTCTACTAACTGAAACACTTCAGAATGGTTGGCTTGGCCACTTGTTCTTGTGAATGCCTTCACTGTAGTCATTTTGCACCAGTGCCTTGCTTTGCAGAGCAAATATAAACCCACCACCATCTATCTATCTATCTATCTATCTATCTATCTATCTATCTATCTATCTATCTATCTATCTATCTATCTATCTATCTATCTATCTATCGTATGGTGTATATTAGTCAGGAGACTACAGTGTTAATACAGAATAGTGGTTTGGTTGCCTAAGACTGCTAGTCCATTTGGTTCACACTCATGCACTATCCAGAAGTGCACTACAGGGGCGAACTAGCTCTGCATTCAGATTGTCATACTGAATTATGCAAACAGTGGGTCAACTACAACTCTGATGTCTCAGTGTTGTGTTTGCTTCCCCCAAGACTCCATACTTACCTTTGTAGTTGATATACAATTAAACTGTGGTAAAATGTGATACTAGTTCTTTTCTGTTGGCAAAAGTCTTCTGTGGGCTAAAGATTGCAAATTATTGCACCAAGGATCATTTTTAAAAACCCCACAGAATTAGAAGGAATTTCAGAGTTCATCTAGTCCAACCCATGATCAGTTCAGGCTCTATCAAAATATTTCAGACAGATGAATATCAAGCCTTTGTTTAAAAAAAAAAAAACTCTAGTGAAGGGAACTGTAGCACTTTATTGGGTAACTTATTCCACTTAGTGTCAGGAAACTCTCCCAATATCTAACTGAATCTATTTCCTGTAGTTTCAGTCCACTGATTCTTCCCCTGATTTTTCCAGTGAACCAATATCTGGGCTTCATTGGCTAGAATGGGACACAGTACTTCAAATGGGATCTGAGCAAGGGAAGCAATTTCTTTCCACGGACTCTGTGCCTCTTAGTACATCCCCAAATTTGTCGTTTTAGCAGTTGGCTCATGTTCAGCTTGTGGTCTACTTGAACACCCAGACCTTTTCATATATTATTGCCAAGCCAATTATTCTATTTTATTTATGTCAAAGTAACAAATATACAGTATTTATTATTCCTTCCTCCCTGTGAGGTGAGCTGGGCTGAGAGAGAGAGTGACTGGCCTAAAAACACCCAGCCAGCTTTCATGACAAATGCAGGACTGGAACTCACAGTCTCCTGGTTTCTAGCCTGGTGCCTTAACCACTAGACCAGACTGGGCTTTCATGTTTTCCCTTCCATACCTGCGCTTTTCATTTTTTATCCCGTTACTACTGCTACATTCATGTCAGAAGGATCTACAAAGGTGCTTCCAGGTTGAAAAGTGACATCACCTCTGACATCACCATTGCCCAGAGAGGGAGGTGCCCATTTCTCTCTCTCATGATGCAGGAATTTACATTCCCCCTTGTTCAATTTGGCCCACTGTTCAAGCCCATTTAAATATCTTTCCTGAAATGTTAGCCACTTTTTGTAGTTTTGTGTCACCTGCAGATTTGATAACCATGTCCCCTCAACCTCTTGTGTTCATCAATCATTAACCTCTTCATCCATCATTAATAAAAATATGGCCCAAGACAGAGCTCTGCGGCATCTACTTGATGATAGTCAAGGAGCCATTTATGAGTGTTATCTGAGTGTCATCTTTCATCCAGTTATGAATCCATTCAAGAACTGTATCATCTAGGTCATATTTTATCACTATATTTATGACTATACCATGAGATATTGTGTTGCTGAAATCAAGGCACCTATGTGGCATTTCCCCAATCTATTAAGCTAGTAACTCTGTCAAAAAGGAAGATAAGTCTAATAGGTTATTAGTTATTTGTTTGTGACAAACCCAGGCTAGCTTGATTTGTTGCATACATATCTGAGCACTCACATATATCCTGTTAAAAAATGTGCCTGAGAACCTTGTTCTGTATCAATAAAAAACTGCCAAGTCTGTAATCTATCTTTCTTTCTTTCTTTCTTTCTTTCTTTCTTTCTTTCTTTCTTTCTTTCTTTCTTTCCTTACTTACTTACCAATCTTTTCAGACCTTGCTAATTCTTCAGGAATTACAGGAATTACAATTCATACTTTCTTGAAGAGGAAGCATAAAATACATATTTGTTCCAGACTACCATGGCAAGCTTTATATGGATGACAGTTTATATATATTTAAAAACTACTATCTCTTTTCTGCCTGAGATTCAGAGCCATGGTCCCTTTTATCTGCTCTTCCAAGTCAAACTCAATAATCTTCTTGGTTGAGTCAGTATTACTTCTGCAGAGCCCTTCTTAAACCCCGCAAGGGTCATCCAGTTTAAGGAAGCAAGTGATATTGAGGATTCTACTAATTCCTTCAGTGCTATATTGATTTGTGCTGCCTCAGAATTTCCAGTGGATTCCACTCACTGAAGTGACATGACAATTAGCCTTTTTGAAGATTTGATTAGCTTGCAAATATAACTTTTTCTGGCTAAATCAGAATCAGAGCTGGAAGGAACCTGGAAGGTCTTCTAGTCCAACCTCCTGCTCAAGCAGGAGACCATATACCATTTCAGACAAGTGACTGTCCAGTGATGAAGCACCTTCTGATAGCAAGTTGATCCACTGGTTAATTGTCCTCACTGTTAGGAAGTTTCTCCTTAATTCTAGGTTGCTTCTCTCCTTAATTAGCTTCCACCCATTGTTTCTTGTTCTGCCCTCTGGTGCTTTGGAAAATAAGTTGACTCCCTCCTCCTTGTGGCAGACTCTCAAATACTGGAATACTGCCATCATGTCCCCCCTAGTCCTTCTTTTCTCTAGACTAGCCAAACCCAAATCCTGCAACCATTCTTTGCTTCAAAGCAAAGCTCAAACGCAAAGAGCTAATCCCTCTCATGTGCTCTGCACTTTTATTACAATTTGGAAGAAGTTGTGCAGCTTAATTTTGGTTGTACCAGGAGATGGGAAGCTGTGGCAGTGCCAATGGGTGGAGGCGGGTGAGCCAGACACATAGCTCATTCTATTCTTGCCTTGCTGGACCATTTGATTGAAGTGAAAGCCTCAGACTCAGGCATTTTTCACAGACTCTTTTTCGTTAA
>NW_015399313.1:0-1947 GCF_001527695.2 Protobothrops mucrosquamatus
TGCAAAAAAGATTGCAATACGTCGCGGCATGTCACGTGATGTGGCAAGTTTGACACCTATGATATAAGGTGTTAGCAGACTGAGAAAGCCTAGGTTCACGTCTACTCTCAGTCACAAAAGCTCATTGGATGACTGGGAGCCAATTGCTTCTTCCACTCTGCATACCCCACTGGGTTGCTGTTGTTCTAGAGCAGTGGTTCTCAACCTTTTTAATGCCGCGACCCCCAACCGGTCGTAAGTCGAGGACTAAACCGGTCGTAAGTCGAGGACTAAACCGGTCGTAAGTTGAGGACTAAACCGGTCGTAAGTCGAGGACTAAACTGGTCGTAAGTCAAGGACTACCCAACCGGTCGTAAGTCAAGGACTTTCCCTGCCCGGGAGCGCCGCGCATGCGTGGTTCCGCCCCCTGCGCCGGCCGAGGTGTAGCTGGCAAGCGGCAGAGACGGAGCAGGCCGACCACCAGCTGGCCCAGCCCAAGGGAGGTAAGGCACCCGCCGGAAAAGGGGGAAAAAATGGCAGACAGCCTTGCTTGGCGACCCCGTGAAATGGTCGATCGACCCCAAATGGGGTCGCGACCCATAGGTTGAGAACCGCTGTTCTAGAGATAAAATGTATAAACTGCTTTGAACTTCAGGAATGGGGCAATTTCTTTGCCTACTCAAGGTTGTATTCAGGAGATTGAGTCCTTCTCAGGTAGTCATAAAAATGTAGGGTTGTATTTTGAGGCGGTGAGTGGCACAGTGATTAGAAGGCAGTATTGCAGGCAAACACTGCCCAAAGCCTGGAGTTTGATCCTGACCTGCTCAAAGTTGACTCAGCCTTCCATCCTTCTGAGGTTGGTAAAATGAGGACCCAGATTGTTGCGGGCAACATGCTGACTCCGTAAACTGCTTAGAGAGGGCTATAAAGCACTGAAGCGGTATACAGTATTAAGTCTAAGTGCTATTGCTATTCCTGTGAGTACATTTGGAACCTGTCTTGGTCACTTAAAAAGTGGTTATGGACAGTTACAATGCACCTTTTTGCCATAACATAAAAAGGTACAGTTATTGTGCGCTGTTCTCAGGATGTTTTATTTTTATCGTTTTTCTTCTGGAGAGATGGGCACACTTCCAGATAGAACACAGGGCATTGCTTTCTAATAGTATTTCTGGAGTATATTCTGCATTCATTTTGGATATGAACATTATGCTATAGACTACCATTGTATTACGAAACTCAGGAGAAAAATTAAAAGCAAGGAGACATGGCGAACATGAAAGGACCTGGATCATTTTGGCAGCCATAGCCATAACTTTAAAAAACAAAATATAGGATCATATTGCAATGTTGTTAGCTTTCTTAAATCCTGCTGTAGCACTTACTGAAAAGTATAAAAGAGACATTCCAAACCTCTCTGTCAATACTTCTAAAATTCTTTTTCTGACTCAGAATCACCAGGCTCTGCATTTTACACAGTAAACCAATATTTTCTTAAAGTTGTTGTTGTTGTTTTGGTTTAGCTCTAAAAATAATTCTCTGACTTCAGATGCTAGTTTCTGACTCAGAGATTGATGCCTGTTGCATAAACCTTTATTTTAACAGATATATCATTTCCCTCTTAGAGTAGACCACTTGCCTCCAAAGATGCATTTATTTTATGAATTTATTTATTTTATATTCTCAAAATTTTCAAAATAGTTTTAAAATCACATGAAAAGAAGATTGGCAGATAGCACTGAAGTCCTGGAAGGAACTGAATTTTATTCTTTTTTTTTTTTTTTTTTTCAACAAAATTTTTATTGGTTTTATTTTACATGGTGGCAAGGCCATCAATTAATCAAAACAAAATCATATTTATACAATTCAAATTATTTCAATATAATTAACTCAGTTATACATATAACTAATCTATTATTATTTTAATATATCCTACTTCCCCTTAAGTCAATACTAGTAACTCTATTT
>NW_015399313.1:4415-6646 GCF_001527695.2 Protobothrops mucrosquamatus
TTCGCTCTCCCAAGATGAAGGGAGAGCTTTTGGGACTCTACTCCTATCCAGGAGTACTCACCTCGACCCCTTCTCCCGGGGCACAAGGTTCCAAGCCGCTGAACAGCTGCTGACCGCTGTTCATGCTGGCTCTGACGCCTTCCCAAGCGGACGGCTCCGAAAAGAGCCGCCATCGGCGCGCCGTCCCACCGGAAGTCCGAACTGAATTTTATTCTTATTTACTTAATAATTCAAGGGAATAGAAAATAATTACATACTAACTTACAAAAAAGGATCCTAATTCATAATAAGTCTTACATCGTGCAATGAATTTTAATAAATAGTTTGTACATCATTATGCAAAACTTGCTTTAGAGAGTCTTGTGGAAGTTCAGCAAATTGGAGGACTTACAGGGTTTGTAAGTCCTAAATGTTTCTGAAATGGAATGAAAAAATGAAAAATATCACTTCACATATACAAAGTTGAACTCTTCCGCTGACTGTAGTCCTCATCTTTGCCCACTGAAGAAGATCATAAATTGTGGTCTTGCCTTATGGTGGGATATTCAGAAGCATTCTGATAACTGTTTTGGCCCATCCTGGATATTTTAGATTGTTGCAAATTACAGGGAGGTTAGTGGAAAATACTTTGGATTTCCAACTCTACAGTACAATCAGAAAAGGCAAGGATTGGGGACATTTGGTGGAAAAAAAATAAGGAGAGACCGAAGTACAAGTTCCTGCTGGAAGAAAGCAAGGAAATCTTATTAGACGATAAAAGGGATTCTGACACCTTTAGGTGAAAATCACATGCTGATGTTTATTTGGGGAACACATCTACCATCAGTTATGGTGTGCTGGTTATTTTGTTCAAGAAATAAGTGGCTAGAAATAAGTGCAGAGAAGAGCAACAAAGATGATTAGGGGACTGTAGGCTAAAGCATATAAGGAACGGCTGCTAGAATTGGGTATGTCTAGTTTAATGAAGAGAAGGACGAGAGGGGACATGATAGCAGTGTTCCAATATCTCCAATATCTGAAGGCAGGACAAGAAGCAACGGATGGAAACTGATCCAAGGAGAGAAGCAACCTAGAACTAAGGAGAAACTTCCTGACAGTTAGAACAATTAACCAGTGGAACAACCTGCCTCCAGAAGCGGTGAATACTCCAACACTGGAAGTTTTTAAGCAGAGACTGGACAGCCATCTGTCCTAAATGGTATAGGGTTTCCTGCTTGAGCAGGGGGTTGGACTAGATGCCCTCCAAGGTCCCTTCCAACTTCTTCTTCTTCTTCTTCTTCTTCTTCTTCTTCTTCTTCTTCTTCTTCTTCTTCTTCTTCTTCTTCTTCTTCTTCTTCTTATTATTATTATTATTATTATTATTATTATTATTATTATTATTATTATTATTATTATTTTCATGTCAGGTTTGCAGAAAAGGATGCGACTACATACACAGGTTTTGTTGCACTAACCCAGAAATCCTACAGGTATCATTCTCCTTTTCTAGCTTTCAAGAGTTAGAGGTTAAGAAAGATGCTCTTGAAAGATAGAGCAATAGAAACAAGAGTTACCAGTTATTTGCTACTTCTTAGCAAGAGTGATAAGGGACACTTGCACATGCACCTGTGTCTTCCTTTCTCTGACTGGGAATCTGGACTTTAGTACCTCTGAAGAAACTGCATTAAAGTTGTTCATTTATCATTCACTTTTTCAATCCGTTTCTCTTAACCACGAAGCAGGTTTTGCTACAGTTTTACGTTCTTTTCAAAGTATAGTATGTTTCGTAGTATTGTATTGATAGACATAACATGGTTGAACTGCAGAAATCCAGACAACCCCTAGATGGTGGCAAAAAGATAGAATTGTTGGTTTTTGCTTGCAGCCATCTATGGCCATCTGGATTTTTGCAGCTAAGAACTAGTAGGCCAAATTATTATAATGCAACAAAATCATTTCCATCCGTTATGCAGCTTTGTTATTCCCTGCAATAAAGAATGGGTTATGTTCATTTTGTGCCATACTTGCTTTTATACAGATAGAAAGGCTGTGCGTACAAAGATATAGGGTGGAAGAAGTCAAAATTTCTTTCTAAATTCCAGGGATTCTTTGCTAAGAGTTCCTTGCTTACCTCAGGAAATGCTGTTCCACCCCCTCCTTTTTCTGTTGTTAAAGCAGATGGTGGCTTCTAAAACACATTGGTTTCATATTAATAGCTGACTAAATTATTTCCATGCCCAACTGTTGTACAT
>NW_015399314.1:0-2221 GCF_001527695.2 Protobothrops mucrosquamatus
CCTCCTCCTCCTCCTCCTCCTCCTCCAAAAACAACCAACAACCAAGCTCAGAGAGCACCAAGGACCCCACAGTCCTCCTCCTCCTCCTCCTTGTAAATCCCACTCCTCCCTATCCTACTCCAAATTAGAATCTGAAGTAAAATCCTGAAAGCTCAAATTCAAGAGGCTTCCATTCCAGACTTTTGAGTTCCCAACTATATTTCCAAACAAATGTTCAGTGCTCACCTTCAACCAGGTGTCTGACATTCTCCTGAACTAATTTCCCACTGGAATTTACTTCTACTGACCAACTACACCATTATTTCAAGCAGAACTCTCCTACAGAGCAGAAAGAAACAGAATCAATTTTTTTTCCCACACCATGTGTAAGAAGTTTAATTCTGAGGAAACCTCAGATCAGAGGCCCAATTCCACAGGTATTTTTGCTTAATGCTGTAAATTCCTGGAGGACATAGTTCTAGGTGGTAATAATAATAATAATAATAATAATAATAATAATAATAATAATAATAATAATAATAATAACAACAACAACAACAACAACAACAACAACAACAACAACAATAATAATAATAATAATAATAATAATAATAATAATAATAATAATAATAATAAAAGTTGGAAGGGAACTTGGAGGTCATCTAGTCCAATGCCCTGCTCAGGCAGGAAACCCTATACCATTTCAGACAAATGGCTGTCCAGTCTCTTCTTAAAAACTTCTAGTGTTGGAGCATTCACCGCTTCTGGAGGCAAGTTGTTCCACTGGTTAATTGTTCTCACTGTCAGGAAGTTTCTCCTTAGTTCCAGGTTGCTTCTCTCCTTGATTAGTTTCCATCTGTTGCTTCTTATCCTGCCTTCAGGCGCCTTGGAAAATAGGTCAGAAGTTCTGGAGAAAACATGTAGAAAATTCAGAGCAAATTTGTGCGCATTGTTGAACTGTGAACCACCGTAGATATTGAGTTTATGGTTGAATTCATGTAAAAATCAGCATAGTCCAAAGATAAACTACAAATTGTCAGGTAGATGTTATTCATGCAAAGGCCATTTTTTCCCCAGATGTCTCTATTGCTTTCTGTCTCTTCCAAAAATAACTTGGCTTGTAACATGTGAATCTTTTTATCACCAAAATCTGGGCTTACTCAAAAGATTCTGGACTCTGCAGAATCCCAAAAGTCAAGTCAAGATATCATCCTTAAATTACCCAGTGATGGTTACTCGATCACTTATTGATTTTGGAAAGGACAATGAGAGCTGAGGTGGCCACAACAATAACAGCTCTGTGACCTCAGTGGTGAGAAACAAAATGTATTCATGAAATGGCCTTGTTACACATTAACAAAACTGTGTATGTTTATGTGTCACTTGCATTTACGACTTTTTTTTTTTTTTGCCGTGATTTAACATTGGAAGAAGGAATGCTAGTCAAAACCCACTGGAATCAATCATAGTCAGAGGGCACTCTCTTTCTCTCTCCCTCTCTCTCTCTCTCTCTCTCTCTCACACACACACACACACACACACACACACAAACCCAAAAACAGTAATAGGAAACTGGTGTTCAGACCAGCTAGTAAAACATTAACCTTAAACCAGCACAGCAGTGGCTAAACAACAAACTGAAGGTTGGGGGGTTGGGAATTGCAAGATCTACTCTCAGTTTTGAGGCTCTAATTCCAATTGAAGAGTTTTGTCGAAGATGGTCTGTGGGCAGTGCCAACTGGCCCTTCCCGGAATAATAGCAATAGTACTTAGACATTTATGCCACTTCATAATGCTTTACAGCCCTCTCTAAGCAGTTTATAGAATCAGCATGTTGCCCCCAGCAATCTGGCTCCTCCTTTGACCGACCTCAGAAGAATGGAAGGCAGCAAAAGAAATTTGGACAAAAATACATATCTGGCTAGAAAAGATTTTAAACCAGAACTATTTTTATTAGGTATATTATCAGGAAAATATGATAAGGAAAATGTATATTTAATGTTGCATGTATTAACAGCAGCAAGAACTGTGCCTGCTCAGTCATGGAAAAATGAAGAAACACCATTTGAAGAAGAGATAATCAAGAAAATACTGGACTGTGCAGAAATGGATAGACTTACACTGAATTAAAGAAAAAGGAGACCCAGAATATTTTCAAATATGGGGTGTACTTTATCAATAGCTGGAAAAACGGGGTAGAGATTAGGAATTTAATGTGTATTATTAAGTAAAACAAATGGAC
>NW_015399314.1:4854-6645 GCF_001527695.2 Protobothrops mucrosquamatus
CTTCTTCTTCTTCTTCTTCTTCTTCTTCTTCCTCCTCCTCCTCCTCCTCCTCCTCCTCCAATTACAAGTTGCCTGTCTTTGGTGTGTTATTTCCTGAAATTGTATGTAATTGGTTTTTTAAAAGTCTGAAACGTAGTTTTGAAGTTGGCTAAAAGCATGCCTTCTTGATCACTGCTTACATCATGTTATTTTGCACTTCCTGAAAATGGATTATCTTTGATAATAAATGCAAATTAGGAGGCAATAAATTACAAGTCAAGCCATGTCTGATTATATGGAATATAATTAACTCCAGATTCTTTTACATAGTATTTATCTTAATAATCATCTCCTGTACAGTAAAAGAGCATAAACGTGCTTCTTTTTCATTTTTTCTTTCAGTTATTATATGCCATTTTTTAAAAAACAACAACAACAATATAGTGCAGAATTTAGTTCTAAAATGAAGCGACAGTTTTTGAAAGAAAGATTAGAAATAAATAAAAAATAAGGTATGTTTCGCCGTTTTGTTTGAGTTATTGAATTTTTAAAGATTTCTTTCGTTGATGGTTTCCCGAAATTGTTTCTAAAATAGTTTTTGTGTGTGTTTGTGTTTAGATTCTATATTTATCTTCTTATATTTATCTCATCTACATTTTGGATTTATTTTATTTTGAAAATGAGCAAGAGAAAGATTTTGCCCGGAATTTAGATAAAGAGATGGCCATATTCTGCATTTGATCATAACTATATATTCTTTACCTGCAATACTCTGGTTTCGTCAACAAATACACTTAAATGAATATATTTACTGCCCAGTAAGAGCTTTGCGTGTTTGAAACAAATATTTTATGGGATGAAAGTCATCAACAAGAGAGGCCTGAAGGGAAAAAACCTGTCCCTTGGGAAAGATAGTCTCAACAAATAGAGAGCAGTTATAGTTTAACTTCATACATGATAAACAATAATGCATTAATATTTATACTAACTTCTCCTGAACTGCCATTTCGAGCATCTTCCTGGGAAAGAAGATATTCATGTATTTCGTTTGGATTAGATCTTTCCCAACATGCCAATTAGGTCCAGGTCCTTATGTTTTCCTTGGACAGTAGCAGAATCCCGTCCAATTATTTCTAGTCTTAAGAAATCTCTCCCACCGTGTGTGTCTCTGAGTGATAATTTCAGCCTTTCCTGTAAAGGCTCCCTTTTCAAACTGTCCCTTGATAATTGCTGTTAGGACTTAGACAAGTAAGGCTATGCCAAGGCCTCACTCAGGTTCCCCTGTGCTAGAAAATGGTCTGATTTTTATCCAGGAGATTGATGTTTGTCTCACCCATCTCTTAGTTTCTTCTTTTTCTTACTTTTTAAGTTGGAGGACCATAAGAAAGGCTGAGCACCAAAGAATTGAGGCCTTTGAACTCTGGTGCTGGAGAAGACTCCTGCGAGTCCCCTGGACTGCAAGGCGATCAAACCGGTCAGTCCTAGAGGAGATCAACCCTGATTGCTTTTTAGAAGGCCAGATCCTGAAGTTGAAACTCAAGTCCTTTGGCCACCTAATGAGAAGGAAGGACTCACTGGAGAAGAGCCTAATGCTGGGAAAGATTGAGGGCAACAGAAGAAGGGGACAACAGGGAAGGAGGTGGCTGGATGGAGTCACTGAAGCAGTAGGTGTGAGCTTAAATGGACTCCAGAAGATGGCAGAGGACAGGAAGGCCTGGAGGAACATTGTCCATGGGGTCGTGATGGGTCAGACATGACTTTGCAACTAACAACAACAAAGTTGGAGGTGCTTTAGAGCAGGGGTCCTCAACC
>NW_015399315.1:0-1658 GCF_001527695.2 Protobothrops mucrosquamatus
CATTTCTCGGATTTCTTCCCAAAAATGTGGCGCCCAGAATATTTTTGGTTCCAAACCTAGAAATAGCAACGTTGTGGCCTTTCATTTCATATGGCCCCAAAGTTTAATCATCTCACGACTGAATCATTGTGGTTGTACATAAAAACCAGGAAAGAAAAGATCACTAAGGTGACAGAGAAACACTTCTTTTAGAGAAGGATACGGGTGGGGGGGGGAAGCAGTGGTGCTTTAATACCGCACGCATACAAAGGTATTTATAATGCATGTTCAAGATGTAAGTTTTCAACCTCCAGATACATCTTTTCAGAAGCAGCACTGTCCTAGTCTGCTTCGGACACCGGGGTTCTTCTTTTGTAAAAGAGAATTAAAAATAAATAAATTATGTAGATCCATTTCAGAGAAGCTTCCGGAAACAGACCATTCTTCACTTATTGCTTGATTGCTCGGACATTATCATGGGCCACATTTTAATTATGCTTCTCCTAAATTCATTTCTTCTCTGGATGTCTGACAAAATGCAAGATGAGCTACAGACTGCCTCATAATTTCTTTCATTTGCATTGGCAGTTAGTTTAGACCCAAAGGAGCTTAAGCTGTCTCCTGACCTCTGGGTGTGATGCCAAGGAAGAGAGAGAGAGAAAATCAATTTTTGGGGGGTCATCAGCACAAATTAGAGCTACTCTTTTCTAAGGCAAGGTATAGAGACCCTGGAAAGGTAACACTTTTCTTTCTTTTCTTCTTCTTCTTTTTTTAAAAAGTTTTTTATTAATAAAACAGTTAAAACAAAAAAGGACATAATGTGTCATTCCAGTACATATAATCCTAACAATTTGTTCCTTTCCATACATATAATTCCTAATCTCTCTATATATACATATTTTCCTATATAACACAGTCTCAAATTTGTTTCTCTATATACTGGCATACAATTTTATATACCACAATCTTAACACTAACTTAAAACCTGAACATTTCTCCTTGACTCGTACCAGCAATAAAATTTGTCCCAGATTTCAAAATAGTCCGTTTCTGTCTTGTCCTTTAATTCCATAGTAAGCCTATCCATATCAGCACACAATAAGATTTTATATAGAATCTCTTCTTCTGTTGGAATTTCTGTTTCTCCAGTTTTGTGCGTAGGCCAATCTGGCAGCCGTGAAAATATGTAACATTAAATAAAGTGCCCCTTTATCATATTTCTGCGTGGTAATACCTAGTAAGAGGAGTTCTGGTTTTAACTCTACCTCTGTCATTAGTATTTCTTCTAGCCATTTTTTAACCTTGTTCCAAAAGTCACGGGCTTTTGGGCACTCCCACCACATATGATAATATGTCCCTCTTGCCAAATTATATTTCCAGCACATAGGGGAAATGTTTGGGCCCATTTTAGCTAGTCTTGCGGGTGGGTAATGCCATCTATAAAACATTTTGTAAAGGTTTTCTTTGTAGGATGTGGCCCAGGTGAGCTTCCTATTTCGTGCCCATAGTTCTTGCCAGATATGCAGATCAAAGTTGAGATCAAAGTCCCTGCTCCACGTTAACATGGTTTCTTTTACCTGTTCTTCGTACATTGCCTGATCTAACAAATAATGATATAACTTTTTAATCATTTTATCCTCAGTACCTAATAGTATTTTATCCAACCCTATCAATTCTAT